>NC_088910.1:21950530-22253560 GCF_963576675.1 Euphorbia lathyris | reverse complement strand
AGTGTATGTGATTCTAATATTAGAGAAGACAATTGTTATAGTTGAGCAAGTAATAACTTTCTTTTTAATCTATTTTTGAATTATATAATAACTTGCATAAAATGTGTGGAATACATTTTTCGCATTTAATTTACCTTTTTTACAATTGAATGATCAATTGATTACGTTTTACACAAATTTAATATTTTATGTAAGTTGAACGGGCTACCGAGACACTTTGAAAGTTCAGATGGCCAATCAAATTTTTTATACAAGTGAGGGAGCAAATGATGTATTAAGCCTATATTGTGCTCAGATGGAACCCACCAAATGACACTGTTCTGCCACGTAGCTTTCATCGCACGGTCTATCTCGTTTGATCATAGCCCGAATCATCTACAGTAAGCCCTACGCCTGTAATACACGTGCCAAAACGGAATCTTCAGCATTTAAGGGGCCGGATTTCTTCTGGTCTGATTTATAGGATTTAAGTTCCATTTTGTACTAGTCTCTAAAAATAGATTAAACAACATAGGTATATGTGGTAATTTTTTTTATTTTTTTTTCATATAGACTTTAAAATAGGTAAATGTAGTATTTACTATTATTTAACAAAATTTGTCTTTCATTTCTCAAAAAAAAAAAAAAACATTTGTCTTTAAAATATTTCCATGACTAACATTTAAACCATTTTAAATAAAAATCAACTCACATAATTTTTGACATAGGTATATATGGTAATTATTTTTAATTACTTTTTTCCATAATGGATAAATAAGGATTTTTTTTTTTTGCATATAAATATAGGGCATATGCTAGAAAAGTTAAGTCTAGAAAGATATAATGGTAATTTTAAAAATAAAAATAAATGATTTGTGTTTAAATTTGATTTCTAAAAATGAAGCGATCGGACGAAGACTATAAGAACTGAAAATAAAAACATCCATCTTGGATTTTCGGTTTCGCTTGACAGGTCAACCGATTAAATGTTTTTCTTAAAGCTAGTAAAATAAAATCAACAAACACAAAGACATTTTTTAATTTTTTTTCTTGATTTTTATAATTCTTTTCAATTGTTTTCGGGTTACAAATGTGGAAAACAAAGCAGAAAAATTACAACTTGGAAATGTACTTAAACAAGCAAATTAATTGAAAGTAATTGTTAGATATGCAAATTGTAAAAATAAAACAATATGTATAACGAAATTAATTGCAAAAAATGTGAAACAACAAACAAATATTAACAAACTTGACATCGTGGTTGGGGATTGGTCATTTGCGTCGTTTTAGAGCTCGTGAACGAAGGTTTGAAGATCGTTTGACTTTCTGATGATTCTAGACGTGACTGGAGCAAAACAGATTATTGGAGGACTAAGGCAGATATTTTCCAGTTAAATGAGAAAATCAGCAGCTGCACTTGTGAAAATCGGGTCATCCGGGGTTCTGGTTCCGCCACTGAGCATGATAGTTTTTAGATTGTCCGTGACTGTTTATATTATTGGTCTATTTAATGTTTGTCTACCAATTTAGTATAATTGTACACTAATTCATATTTGGAATTAACTAAGATTGGTTTCATTTCTATATAAAATTTCTATGTTTTTTCCTTTCTATTCTTTTTTTTCTTTCAATCCAAAAAGAAAAATAAAAATAAAAATTGTTGTATATAAGTAAATACCAAACAACATCATTAACAGTGTAATATTAATCTTACATAAAAATAATTGTTAATGAAGTATTTTAATATAAGGAAACCGAATAACCGAACCGAACCAACCGAAATAATTCGATCAGTTCAGTTCGATTATTTATTATTATTTGGTTGGACTCGGTTTTTATTTTTGAGGCAATTCGGTTTTTAGTTATTTCGGTTCGGTTCGGTTTTTAGACCGAACCGACTGATGAACACCCCTAGTGTACGTCCTAGCTCTGTCTATGCACACATGTTAATCTCTGAATGATAAATGTTTGTCATAAAAGAACAATTTGTATCTTACAGAAAATGTCTTTTTTTTATTCCAGTCGTGAAATAAGTGATCTATTCCAAAGTAATTTCGAAACTCATATTAGTTCACATATCCTAATCTAATTTAATCTGATCCGGAAAATTCTTTTTACAACACTTGTCCTTATCTTTTTCGATGAGGATACGTGTACAACTCTTTATATTGCCTAACATCACTATATAGTTTTTATAAAAAGATTTTCTGTAAATTAAGAATTATAACAAATACAGAAATAAATAAACAATATAGCTTTTCGAGTATAATTTTATATTCCATAAAGTAATATAATATATACATTTTAATGAAATAAAAAAAATGAAAATTACCCGACCCAAACATGCAAAGATTCCCCCATATTATTACTAAAGCATCAAAATCAAATAGAAGACCCAAAAAAGACCCATTTTTAACGGCCCAGGATAAATTTCCATTATACTGTATATATACGGTTTAATCCTGAATTTGTACCAAAAAAAAAAATAATTGGCCTCCTGAATTTTTAAAGTATCCCGATAATCTTTTCAATTTATATAAAATGTTCTTTTAGATTTTTAAATTTGTTTAAAATATAATTAATTGATCACTCAGTTATAAAAAGTAAGTTAAATACGGAACATGTGTCTAAAAAAAAGTAAAACGACCAATGTCAAAGTATGCGATTCTAATATTAGAAAAGACAATTATTATAGTTAAACAAGTAATAACTTTCTTTTTTAATCTATTTTTGAATTGTGTAAAAACTTACATAAAATGCGTGAAATACATTTTCCGCATTTAATTTACCTTTTTTATAATCGAGTGATTAATTGATTACATTTTGCGCAAATTGAATATTTTATATAAATTGAACGGATTATTGAAACACTTTGAAAATTCAGGGATCAATAATTTTTTTTTTTTAACCAGTTGAGAAGCAAATATATAAGTGCTCAGATGGAACCCACCAGATGACATGGCAGTATTCTGCCACGTAGCTTTCATCCAACGGTCTATATTTTTTTTTATCATCCACAGTGAGCCTTACGCCTGTGACACAGCGTACCAAAACGGAATCTTCAGCATTTAAGGGGCCGGATTTCTTCTGATTTGTTGCCCCTTTTCGGCAATTCCTTTTCCTTCAGCATTTAAGGGGGCGGATTTCTTCTGCTCTGATTTATAGGATTTTTCTATTTTGTACGTATAGTCTCTAAAAATAGATTAAACAACATAGGTATATCTGGTAATTATTTTAATTTTTTTTTTTCATATAGACTTTGAAATTGGTAAATGCAGTATTTACTATTGTTTAACAACATTTGTTTTTAAAATATTCCTATAAGTAAAATTTAAACCATTTTAATTAAAAATCAACTGACATAATTTTTGATATTGGTATATGTGGTAATTATTTTAATTTTTTTTTCTATTATATACAGTAGACTTATTAATAATGGATAAATAAGGAATTATTTTTTTATTTATCAACATATACATGGAATTTTTTTTTAACACATATGACGTGCATAAAAATATGTCATGCGGAAAAAGTAACAAATAAGAATGTCACTTATGAAGATACATTTGGAGACAAATGTTAACAGATGACAAGATTGTGGATATCCTTTTTTTTACATTTAATGTATAAAATGGAAAAAAATATATAATAAGATACAAATTAAGCTTAGAGAGGAGAGTAAATTTAATTTCTACGTACAAAATAAATACAAAAAGAAAATCTAATAGTTACCAAATAGTATAATTTTAAATCTAATAACAAATTAGTTTTTTTCTCATATGTCATTTCATGTTATATCGATTCTCTTACTTTTAGCATTATGGTTATCCAATAAAATTTGAAATTGCATATATTTGAATTTATAAGTTCCATTTTGTTTATTGTTGTTGAGATAATAAGCTAATATGAATATATTTTGAAAGTATTTCACTTTTTTGTTATTGTCGAGGTAAATTTAATAATGAAATATAGTGATTTTTATTTATTGTTTGTATTTTTTAATTAAATTCGGTTTGTTCGGTTTAAAACCGAACTGCACCGAATATTTCGGTTTTATATCTTATTCGGTTCGGCGTGGTGTCGGTGTGAATTATTTTAGTAATTTCAGTATTTGGTTTTTTCGATTCGGTTCGGTTTTGAGCCAATGCACACCTAGCTCTAATCATTTAAATGAAATACTTAAGTGACAGTTACAACAATTCAATAATTTTTATTATTATTCATGAATTATTATTATCATCTCTCTTTCTTTTTGCATTTTGAAAGGGAATAGTTATAAAAAAAACACATCATATGATATATGTGATAAAGTAAGTGAATCTTGTGTGATAAATACTTTTTTTTAATACCTTTTATGGTTATTTTTCGAATTTAGCACAAGCGGAAACGGCTTATTTTGTTCGTAGATCAATGGATCTACGTGGTTGCAACAAAAGAAATGATTCATATTTGAATGTTCAGATCGGCTTAAATGATGATGATTGGATTGCAGATGCTTTTCTACATATTTGGATTTATGAAAAATATAATTTTGCTTTTTCTTTTGTATTTTTAATATCTTTTATGGTTATTTTTACTTTTTATAATTATTTTTATGTTTTTATAGATCTTGTAAAATTTTATTTTTTATATTATTGTTGTATTTACTTGTTCATCTATTAAAGATTTAAACGTTTGCATAAAAAAAAATACTTTTTTTTAAACTAAAAATTGGTTCAGCCTCGAGATTTTATGTAATCCATCAGAAGTGTTGAGATATGGAATTGGACTTTTGAACTTCATAGTACAATTCTGTATACAGATTAGAATAATCAAATGTTAATATATTATTAATTTGCCAATAATAATTTAAAATCATATCTTACAGGTGGAATTAATTTTATGTTAGATCATCATCACCTCTTTAATTTAGGGTTAATTACAAGTAGATACTTTTGTGATTATACAGATTTGTAGATAGATATTTATAGTATTTTTATTTACAAATGCAATTCTATAGTTTGTAAAATTTTGCATTTTTTTTTACTTTACCAAATTTGATCGATAACGACCTTAAAATGAAAATTATTGAGAATTTTGCCAAAGTTGTTTTACTTTCCATACAAATAATTAAAAATTAACATGAGCAATCCTAGTTGTTAACATTTTTAAAATGTCCCGATAACCCTCTGAACTTGCATAAAATGTTAAGTAATTAGCTATCTGAACTTGCGTAAAAGGTAATTAATTAATCACTCAGCTGCAAAAAAAAAAAAAAAGTAAGTTAAATGTGAAATATGTATTGCACTTATCTTGGAAAAAGTAAAATGACCAAGGTCGAGGTATGCGGCTCTAATATTAGAGATAAAAAGTTTTATAGTTGAGCAAGTAAGAACTTCATTTTTAATCTATTATGTGAATTATGTAATAACATTCTAATACGCATGCAATACATTTTTCGCATTTAATTTACTTCTTTGCATCTGAGTAATCAATTTATTACATTTTACGCAAATTTTAAGAGGCTAATTGAACGTTTATATAAGTTGAGGGGGTTATTGGGATATTTTAAAAGTTCAAGGGTCTAATCAAACTTTTTAAATAAGTTCAGGAGCAAATGATGTATTAAGCCGAGAAAAAAAAAATCATTTTTTCAATAATTCATTATACCCAAATATGGAATAAAGGATCAAATTGACCTTCAAAGTTGGCATGAAGGATCAATTTAGTCCAAATGAATCTTTGGCATCAACTCGGTCTTTAAAATTGGCGTGAAGGGTCAAATTAACCTAGGATCAAATCAATCGTGGAAATACAATGTATTTCTGATACCCAAACTTTATTATGTTTACATTTTGATACCTGAAATCTTTTTATACATAAAAATTATTATAATTTGCGCAGCTCCAGAACATTTTGGCATCAGTGCATCGATAGTATTAGTACATTGATATTATGCATTGACGCATAACCCTTTTGAAATCATGAATGTTGCATAAAATTTATTTTTTTATTTCTTTTAAATAAAAATTTCTAAAATTTTAACTAATGAAATAATAATATTAAGTAATACCATATGAAATTTCGAATATATTTTATTTATAAAAATAACATATCTAATTTTAGATAAGAATTAATTCAACTTATAATTTAATTCTAAATCTTTTTTAAATGTTATTTTTGTTGATAAAATAATTAGATTAAGTGATAAAATGTGAGAAAAATAAATAGAGATCAAAATCGCACCAATAAAGGAAATTTCAAAAAATCTTTCGAAATATGAGTATGGCTACGAACAATTAATTCTGATAGAAACTCCTCAAAATATAGGCAAAAAACTCATTAAACCACTTAATACATTGATATTTTGCACTGACGCATAAAGTAAGCGCATACGCAAAACATTCTGCGGTATAGAATATAATAATTTTAAAGTATTAAAATAGATTTTAGGTATCTAAGTGTAAACATGATAAAATTTGCATATCAAAAATATATTATACTTTCAGGACTGATTTGATAATGAGTTAATTTGACCATTCACAAATTTTATGGACTGAATTGATACCCAACAAATTGATTTGGACTAAATTGACTATGTATGGCAATTTTAAGGGTCAATTTTACATTTTATTCTCCAAATATGGAATCTTGTTTGTAGCCAATCGGCATACGTGCAGGCAACCAATGGCATGTGACGCTCACGGAACTACAGTTGCGCGTGGAGAACTTACTGTAGCAAACCACATCCAACCAGATTCTTTTTCCTTTGAAAGCCCATCGAACCTGATTGAGTAGCACCTGAATATAGACTATAGTAATGGATGTATGCTGAATTTGGAGCACTAGAGTATCTCAACACTAATTATTAAGGCATAATATTCATTTAGACCTCTAAACTAAAATTTTAAAATTAATTAGGACCTTAAATTATTAAAATCATCAATTGGGTCTCCATTTTAAATAAAAATCTTTAATTGAGACCTCATCGAAAATCATTCAGTTGAACAGTTTTAGACTCTCTTCCCTAAACTCATTCTGAACCAACACAGAGATTATTACAGACTATATCAAATAATCACGGTTTATGAATTTAGGATAGGATGGAAACTTAATTGATGATTTTTTGCTTAGTTCATGGATCTAATTGATGATTTTAATAGTTTAGGGTTCTAATTGACTTTGAAACTTTAGTTTAGAAATCCAAATGGATGTAATGCCAATTTACTAAATATAGGCCTATTTCTCAATTAGAAGTTTGAAGGAAAATTAAAATTTTAGTATATTTTTAGAGGTGTATATGAAGATATATTTAACACTGATAAATTTTTATTATAAATATAAATATTTATTTACTTATATAAACTTATATTTATAAATTAGTAACTCATTATTTAAATATGAATTACTAAAAAAATACCTATAAAAATGAATATATTTATTTATTATTTTACATAAATAATTAAATTTTACCAAACAGATTTATACAAAATAGCTAGTTAAACCAATTAGTCAAGTTAGATAAATAAAAAAAGTAATAAGATGATAACTAATATAATAGAATATCAGTTAACTACTAGATTATACTTGACAAACGTGTCAATTAGCTAACCAAAATTTAATTAGCAAAATTAATATTTTGTTCAAAATTGTGTTAACTATTTGACTCTCTATCAGGAAGCTGAAAATAGCAGAAAACATTAATCAAACCTAAAACCTGATTGGAGAATTGAAGGCTTAATTCAATATTATGGCAAAAGAATGAAAAATAAAAATAGATTTAAACCAAAGAAAAGAAAATTACCTCATCGTCGTTTTTCAATTCTAGAACGGATGCGAACTTCTTCGGATATGTACAAATTTGTTGCTGTATCAGTGGAGAAGAATGAGTTTTGAAGAAAAAAGTTGGAAAGGAGAGAGAGAGATAGACCGAAAAGAAAAGTGTTGTCCTAAAAGGTGACTCTAGCAAGTGCACTAGGTACAAGTAATAAAATGATAAGTAGAGTATCGTTCTCCACAGGGATTGATGAAGAATTCTAAATGAAAAAGCTTATGAACAGGGTGTTTAGAGTAACCGTAACTTCTTTCTTTTGAATGAAGAGTAGTTTCATACGATTTGATTAGAATGATGTAAAAGCAGCTGATCTATAGAGAATGAGTTCACAGAACAATGATTTATCACAATAAAAGGAAGAGAACAAGCTAAGCCTAGCATGAACAGTGAGTTTACAGTTAACTTTTCTCTATTTATTTATGAATGTAATATGATGTGGGTCAATGTATCTACTTTAGGCTCACTCAAGTCAACTCTCGTGTATTTTTGAGATTCTAAGATTTACTAGACATTTAAGCGTCCCGAAATGTGTTTCTTTCTTACATTAAACACGAAGTAGCATTCCATATCATGAAAACCCTTGATATAAAACCATTATGTTTCCATTTCTGATTTTATATATTTAATGATAGATAAATAAGTATAAAAGCGTCCCGAAATGTGTTTCTTTCTTGCATTAAACACGAAGTAGCATTCCATATCATGAAAACCCTTGATATAAAACCATTATGTTTCCATTTCTGATTTTATATATTTAATGATAGATAAATGAGTATAAAAGCAGTCTCCCATCATTTATAAACATTTAGATAAGAGTTATAAAACTCGAACATGAAAAACATCATTAAACACACCATTGAATAATCTACATTCATTCATAAATAGAATAAGAGAACTTACAACTCCAGCCCTGAGCTGACTTAGCTCATTCGGTTGACTACTCACTCATAATGATGAGTGAACAGCCACAAAAAGTGTAATAACTCCCCAACAATGGAGTTAGGTCGGGAAATTAAGAGAGCTCCCGAGGAAGATGAAGTTTTAGATCAAAAAATTATCCAAAGTCAAGTCTCCCTCTCTCCTCTAATCAGTTCTCTATTTAATTAGGAGAGAAGAGATAAAATATAATAAAAGGTACATAAAAGCAGATTGTTCAGAACACAGGTACATATATTTTTATAAATTAATGTTGATTATGGCTACTTGAACACTCCAAGGCCCCAAGATCTCCTTTTGCCGCTGACTCTCCCTTATCCCACCTCCTTTCCTTGCTGTCCTCCCTCGCTTTACACTGTTGCCTTTTAGTCCGTAAGGTTTCATTCTCCTTTTCCTGCAAAACAGGCTGCATGACAGCTGTATCTACTTGACTTTCCAAAATCTGCAACAAGGCCATTTTAGTCCGAAATTAATAACAAATAACAGCCCATTAAACCCATTTTTAGTTAAATATAATATGGTTATTGGGATCAATTATGAACACATCAAAAAGAGCAAGAAACGAAGAAAGAAGGAGATGGCCCAACAATCGAGGCTCTTGAAATGAAGACGCCATCGTTTTCTTATGCCAGGGTTGGAAATTATTGGTGAATGCCAAAGGTAACACAGTCAGTCCGAATTTAAGGGTAACATTGGAAAAAATTGGAAAAAATTCTCTAATTTTACTATTCCCTACCAATCACTTTTATATGTATATATAATAACAGCAAGATACTTCCCCTCCCATTCCAAGAGAGAGTCTAATTTTAAGTTATATACCTAATTTAAAACAAATAATTAATAACTATGAGTTGTAACTCAGTAAGGTCTTAAATTTTTTATGTGCATATAATTTACTACATATTGTACGGTACATCTAGTAGTTGTTTTTTTTTTTTAAATTCTCTGCACCTAATCTAGCTTATTCCGAACTTCCTCATATGACATGAATCAAATAAGTCATTTCGAACTTCCTCATATACGGGTAAGGTTTTTCACATGTTTTTCTTTTATGTATTTCTATTTATGTATTGGAAAGATGGAGTTCTTCTATAAAACCATTACAAATGTGTTGGGTTCATTAGACTGTACGAACAAATGCTTACGCGGTAAATGGGTATATTCCCTACCATCTTATTTGGTATAAGGTTTGTTAACCACTTCATGTTTGAATCTATTAGTTTGTTTTCTGCATTATTTACAATATTATGTTTTCTCCCGACTATCTTTAAAATTGGAAAGTATTTCACCGTTATCCATGCATGTACGTAATATACACGAATTTTGAATTATTTTAAGGGGTGTTTGTTTGGGTTAAAAAACACCATAGAGTGGGAATGAAAATGAGATAATTCCATTCCTAATGTTTGGTTTCCTAATTTGAATAATAAAATATGAATTGATTCTAATAAATCATAAAATCAACCATTCTCTCACTCACCCATGGTAATCAAACTAATTCTTACAGTTATTTTACATTTCTTCGTTTCTTTTCATTTTCTTTATCTTCCACGTTTTTATCAACCACATTTCCTATTTCTTTTCTTTTAAATTTTATCTCCCTATACTAATGTTAGTTGATGTTAATAATATATATTTTTAATTAACTTTTTATATAAGAAACTTTAATGATGTAGATGATTACATTAATTTTTATTTTTCGTTTTCTTTACTATATATAATATTTATAAATTTTTATATGTTAAATATATTATTATTATTATTATCTAATAAATTTTTATTTTGTTCCATTTCGATTCCAATATCGAAATGTTAACTAAATGTTTCTGATAATTGGATTTTGATTCCGGATTACACCAAACAAAAAAAATAAATACTCATTCCGATTTCAATTCTATAACATTCCGATTCTGAAAATAAAACTAAACACCTCCTTACTGTTTGTTACATGAGCTTAGTGAAACTATGAAACAAATGTATTTCCCTTTTAAACGTATACACATAATATGTAAGAAACGTATTTTTCCCCTTAATTATGACTCCTACTTTCAGACGGCGTATATAGAAATTATTAATTACATTATCAGATTGTTCCGTAAATTACTTATATGTTTATTCGATTTCATACATACCTAATTAAGTTCAATCTTATTAAATACAATCTTATTATCGGCTGATTTTGTTAGTTTGTATAGTTCTTTGATAAAATTATGTTTTCGTCACACTTACCTCAACTCCCACTTTATACACATGTCGTTACTCTTAGAAAACAAAACACCTGTCATTTTAAAAACATTAAGATTCAGGGCAACGCAAATGTTTATGTATGGAATTTACTGTTGATCATATTTCTCTTTATCGCCCTTTGCTTTATAGAGATCATGGGCTTTCTAGTTTTCTTTTTGGTCGATGAAGGGGGGCTAGGGAAGGCCGACGACTACATGACATGAGGGGTAAAACTAAACATTTCTTACTTTCATGCATCATATATAAAATTATTAATTACATTTTTCTGTATATTATTTACATATTTATTCGATTTTATACATACCTAATTAACGTTCGACCTTATTAAATACAATCTTAACATTTGTTTGGACGGAATATTATTTGTATATTTATTTATTTTTCAGTAAAAATGGGGTGATGGTTTAGGGAAAAGCCGGACATCCCGACTAGGTCGGCATCCCCAACCAAATAACCCAAACCCAGACCTGAATATTATTTAATTTTATACATATCTAATTAACGTTGGATCTTATTAAATACAATCTCATCATCTGTTTGGACGGAACCGGTACAATCCCTATTTGACAAAGAGACCCCTACCCCTTTGACAATTTGATAAGAGTCAAATGAAAAGTAATCTCTCTTTTTTTTTTGTTTTCTTTTTCCTTTTCTCTCTTGTATAAATAATTAAGAAATACTAGTAAGTCAGTGCTCCACCATCCATCATTCCCTTCTCTTTCTCTTTCTTTCTTATGTCTGTCCTTCCCATGAACACCAAAGTCAGCGCCGTCACTCTCTTTTCTTAACCATTTCCTCAATCAACCAAACACCAAATTCCATCACATAAAAAGATTCATTTTTGCCCCTCAATTTCTACGCTGATCATGGCTAATGGCGATTGGGATCTGAATGCCCTTGTTAGGAGTTGCTGCACCACCTCTGCACCACCTCCTCCTCCGCCTCCTCCCCCATCATCAAACACCCTTGATGATCCCAACTTGGATACAGCTTTTGACTGGCTCGCTGCTTTGACATTCGAAAATCATGACGATGATGATGACCCTTTTTGTTTCTCCGATCTAGTGCACCCTCTGAACAATGGGTTCCAAGAATTACAAGATTCTTTTATTCCCTTTCTCCCTATCTCTACTTCAACTGGGGAAGAAAAGATTCCTAATATTCTTGATTTTGGACCATTTTGTGCCCCAAATGAGCCACAACTTGTGCAGCCGCCGCCTCCTCCTCCCCCGCCACCACCATCCACCACCGGCCTCCTCAATCAATGGCAGCAGCAACAGGTGCAGCAGCCAATAAAAAGCAAAGTATCACCAGCCACCAGAGCAAGAAAGAAGTAAGTGGGTTGATGTAAATAGATTTTAATGGCTAAAATTGATGAATTCTGATTATGAATTTACAGGAGGAGCAATCAGAAGAAGTTGGTAATGCAGGTGGAGGCAGAGAAGCTTTGCAATGATGTGTGGGCTTGGAGGAAGTACGGACAAAAACCCATTAAAGGGTCTCCATATCCAAGGTCTCAATTTATTATTTTGTAACTGTTTTTTCTGTTTTCTGATGAGTTCTTTGAAAAAGATTTGATCTTTATGTTTTGGGGATTAGGGCTTGATTGAGTTTCTTTCAATTTTGATTGATGTTTCAGGAACTATTATAGATGCAGCAGTTCAAAAGGTTGTTCAGCGAGGAAACAAGTGGAGAGGAGTAATCAAGATCCAACTATGTTCATTGTAAGTTACACCGCCGACCACTGTCACCCTCGTCCGATTCACCGGAATTCCCTCGCCGGAAGTGTTAGGAACAAGTTTTCGAGCGACAAACAAAAGGCTGCCGGAAATGAATCCGAGGCTCCTCCGAGTCCAGACAACAAGGGAAATGGTTTATCTCCAACAACCCCCCTTTCCATGGCAGAAAATACTGAGAGCTCGAAGACAGAGATGGAAGTCGACGGCGTTGAAATCGAATTCTCCGGTGAAGTTGACGATGATCAGATTGAGAGTGATGAAGAGATTAATTTGATTCCAAACATGACCTTAAATGAGGATATAATCAAGGGTGTGCAACAGCTAAGGGGTGGTGGCAGTGACGTCACTAGTCGGGGTGGCTCCGGCGGAGGAGTAACCGGAAACAGTGGCTTCTGAGGTGTTTTTTTATTTATTTTAATTTCAAGGAAAAGTAGACAGGTTCAAGTTCATACCTTTGAAAGGAACAGGATTTTGTTTCCTTTTTTTTCTCTTTTTATTTTATTTAATAGGCAATAGATAGATAAACACAGGAGAGAAATTTAAAACTTTTAAATTTCTATAGATGTAAAAAAAAAAAAAAGGTTACAGAAACTAATCCTTATTTAGTACCTTGTCGGCTGTCTGAGATTAGTTCTTTTTTTCTTTGGCAAAACGTATGTTTGGCCCTTGATCAGTTATTATTTTTATTGATTGAGTTTTAACTTTTAATATGTTTCATTATAATCCAAAAACAAAACTAGCTCATACTAATACTACTAGTTCAAGACATTTTGATTAGACCTGACAATTGTCGTGTTCGTGTTGTGTCATTTCGGGTTAGTGTCAAAAAGAGTAAACCGAAACCAACTTACAAACTTTCTTGTCACAATCATGTTAACATGTTCGAGTTAGTGTTAATTTTATTATGCATATATATTAATAATAACTTGTAAAAATATAAGAAAATATGGTACTATTTTTAAATACTTTATATCATTTTTAGATTAGTATGTTAACACTAACTATCAAAAAGTTCGTTAATATCATATTAGAGCGTTATGTAATGTGTTTTATAATAATTTAAGAAGTTTGAATCATATTTGCAAGTAATAATTATAATGTTATCATCTTTATTAATAAAGTGACATAAAAATAGGAGAGAATATAACAATAATTTTCAATATTCGTATTCATGTCGTTTTCGGGTTAACATATCAATCCTAAACCAATCTAAAAACTTGAGTGTCAGTTTCGTGTCAACTAAAAAATGATACATTACCTACTAAACTAAACCCAAACACTAAAATCACGTATTGATTTCGTGTCGTGTGATCGGATCGTGTGTACTTTTGTCACCTTGAATTTTGAGGAGGCATTTCATTTTTTATTTCAATACATAAAATCTCTCAATGTTTTGACATATTAAAACCATACTTGTTAATTTAGTCCTGACATTTAATTCAATTAAAAAAATGTTATTTATTTTAGGGATAAGGTGCAAAAAATACTCCAAACGTTTACACATAGAAACAATTTTACCCCTAACGTCTAAACTGATGCAATTTTACCTTTAACGTTGGCAGTCAAGTTGGGTCAATTGGAGAAATGATTCATCAATTTGTCTTCTCCGCTATGTTATAAATCTTATCTCTTACACTTCAAATGCGCGTCATTTTATTATTCATTAGTAATATATCATAACATATGATTAATCGTGAAAAAATTAAAAAAAATTAATATATATATATATTTTGTACGAGTTGGACAAAAAAATTTAAATATTTTACCGATTTTAAAAATATTAATCTTCAATTCTATTATTAAATCACAAAAAATATGATTTTTTGGTTTTAGAATCAACATAGTGCAATTGATGCAGAATAAAGAACAAAAAATTTGTGTTTTATAATAATATCTAAAATTGACCTAACTTACCAACATTAGGAGTAAAATTGTTCTTAGACCATTAGGAAAATTCATCATTTTAGATATGAAGGATAAAATTGCTCTTATATATAAACTTTAGGGATATTTTTGTATCTTATCGTATTATTTTATTTATGTTTTAAATTATACTTTTATAATGTGAAACAAAAAAAATTATAATTTTTTTTAAGGGTCCTGAATATTTATTTAGTTTTCCAAAAGAATCTATGATAAAATTTAATGATATTTAAAAATTAAACCATTAATACTTATAAAAAATAGAAAACTAATTCCAATACATAAATTCAATTATAAATTATGGAACTAAAGCAAAAATAAGTTGTTAACTTTCAAAACTAAGAATACAAAATCTACTGCAAACTATTTACCAAAATTCTTTTAAATACTTTAAATTTGCATTTTTTCAGTCCAAGAGCGGTGTGTTTGGCATTACTCTCAATTTGCTTTCAAAATCTATAAAAACAAAAAAACAAAACCTACATCTCCAATGTAGCGTACATGCACTTTCAATATTGCTTCATTACCTATATCTTCAATGTAAAAACAGGATTTAGTCCTACATCTTCTGCAGTTTGTTTTTGCTTCTTACTGATGTAGATGATATATCCTTTTGAGATGATGTAGATGATATACCTACATCTATAGCATTTAGGGTGAAAAAAATTCCTCTTTAGGACAAGTAGGCTTAGTGTGACCGGCTTGTTTACATATGGAACAACATTTAGTCTTCTTCATTCCCAATTCTTTTTCACCCTTATCTCGCTTATTTTTCGGACGTCCTTTTCTCTTTGATGGCGGGGGGCACAACACTACATCTCCATCTCCAAGTGTAGTGTTTGTGAGAGTGCATTCTTCTTCTGGCAAGATATCATCTTCCACTTCTTGGACACTATTTGCAACTTCCAATGCATCACAATGCCATCGTGCAGGTAAATAGAAGGATGGGATATTGAAACAATCTTTATGGATAAATACGCGCAATGCATGACGACAGATTATGCCCCAAAACTCAAAATTTTTGCAACTGCATAGTAACGTATATCCATTCCAAAAAATTGTATGTTGTCTAGCAGTGTCCCCTTCAAAATATTTTACCATTTACTGGTTGCTATCAATTTCATTAATAGCATATAAAGCAGCCCTTACAAATTATTCTTGGAATTTTTTGAAAACGAATGGTGTAAAAACTTCAAAAGCTTGTCTTTCCAAAGGCGATTTTGTAATCAAAGAAACAGGTATGAGAGTAGCAATCACTTTATTATGTGAATGTTGTTGGCTGATTTCTTGAACTGCTATGTCCAACTGAAAATTTTGCAGATAAAGATAATTAAGCAGCAACATTAAAAAAAGATAAAATGGTATATGATAACTACATTTTTATTCGGCCTTAATACATTTTCATCTTATAGAAAAATGATAGTATATAGCAATAATAAGTTTAGTGAATTGCTCAATACCGTTCCCAAATTACCTCTTACCGTCTCATTTGGACATTTTTGCCCTTCTCATAATTTTTTATAAAAAAAACTAAAAATTCTTTCTCTAAAATCACAAACTTGAACAATAATAATTGGAATTATGAAAATAATTGATATGCGACAATCCGAATCCCGAAAATGGATGATTATGAGTCGGAAACAATAAAATTTACATTTTTTTCTCCAAAAAACCATGAACATAATGCATATTTTTTGTGACGATTAGCATTATTCGTCACACAAAATTGGAGAATTTTGTATTTTCCGTCACTAAAAAGTCTACGATTGTGCCTAGGCCCAATTTTGGTCTAGGTGGGTGCCAGATCCGCCCAGCCAATGGGCTGGGCGGATCCAGCACCCGTCCCACCACTGGGCTGAGCGGATCCAGCATCCGTCCAGACAATGGCGTGGGCGGATATACCACCATTATCTCCTCCTTTGTAGATTTCATATATTGCATTATGTTCTTTGCATCATTATCTCCAAGCATTCTCTTAACTTTACCATAAAGATTATGGATGTCTCTGTCAAAAAAGGCCAACTCACTATGTTTAAGATTTTTTTCAAGCTCCATGACTCTGAGTATTTGTCTAATCGACAATCCTGCTTCTTTGTACAAAAAAATTTGTTTTTCATCCTCAAGAGTGATACTCCGATTTGCCGGAAGAAAACATAATTCTTCATATGACAATATATTATGATTATGTTCTTTGACAAATACGTTGACATGCCATTCTTCCGAAAATATATCAAAGCAACTCTTAAGAAGAATACGCATACGAGCACGGCAATCACACTTTAAAGAACCCTTATTTCTTTGGGTCTTGGACATGCCAACTACCTTCAAACGGGGTTTTCCATGGCGATAGCAAAGGAAATCTTGTCTAAGTGTCCTTCCATGTTTAGTGTCCGTACGATCTTTAACCGCCACAAAACCATGTTTTTTTGCATAATTATTATAGAAGATATATGCCTCTTCTTGGCATTCAAAGGTTTGGCCAATAAAAGGTTCATCATCTTCCTCCGCAGTTACAAGTTTATTCAAGTCCAAATCAATTGTTAAATTCTGAAATAAAATATATGTATAAATTTCCCAATTAGAAAGTCTTAGAATTACCAAAATAATCATATAACTAACATTAACATAAAATCAGGCAAATGATATATACTAAGACTAGAAAACTTACTTGTATGTTTGTTGGTGGTATTGAGAAGCAAAACTTTTTTTTCTTTTTTGTGAAAGTTCAGTTACAGCAAATGTGAGAATATATATTAAGGAGAGCATTAGGCGGGCAAATTATAGTTGGAGGGAAATTACACTTTGAGTTGGCGGCAAATCCTTAAACAATAAATACATTTTTATATTTTCAATATAAATAAATTCATTTTATAATTAAGATTTGTTTTTATTGAAAATATAACAACAAAATTTAATGCTTATATACTAACCCTTAGGGTTGCATATATCATTTGGTTTTTTTTAAACCACAGCACGTGTTTTTAAAACTTGTTCTTAAATTAATAAACAAATACAGTTGTGAAATATTTCTTACTATAAAAGCTCTAACAAAACGAAACCACCAAATAGGGTAATTTTGTCAAGTTTATAAATCCAAGCAACAATTTAAGTAGATTTTAAAAATTAATATTTTGAAAGAATTTGAATTGAAATTACTATGATTTTATAAGTTGATAGAGATAAAATTGTTTCGCTTTTTTGTTTGTCATTTTTTATTTATTTTGTACGGATCTTCTCTTTTTTAATAATATTTTGGGCTCGGCTCCATTTGATTCGAAGTGTGCTAACCTTGTTAGGATGCTTTGGTTCTTTTGGGTTGACCTCCAAGCTTTCAACTAAAAAAAATGTTAATTTTTAGAATTAATTGTTATTTAATTTTTTAATTATCATTTTTCAATTCCTATCTCCATCTCATGCACAAACTTGCATGCATATATATTTTTAATTAATACACTATACCTGTTTGTTGTGTAAAATAATAAAAACCATATACTGTAAAGATATAGAAGTCACATGACTCCAAAATAAGCTGCTATAAAAAAAATGTAAAAGAATAAAAACTAGTCACTATAAAACAAGAAAGTTTGTTACTAATGTGGAATCTTCGATTCAAAAAAAGTTTGTTACTAATGTGGGTCTTTTTTTAGCTTTATTATTGTTTCATCCATGCATGTCGCTGGTTTTGAGAGGAATTGGATTGCGCTTATAATGAAGTGTGTCGCTGCATCATCCATGCATGTCCTCTGGAAGGGAGAAAAGTTGCCTGGTTTCACACCGTCTAGGGGGCTCCGGCAAGGGGATCCACTTTCGCCTTACCTTTTCGTGTTATGCTTAGAAAGACTAAGTCACATGATCGAAGATGCAGTGATCTGCAAAAATTGGAAACCGGTCAAGCTTTCTAGAAGGGGACCAGCCCTTACACATATGTTTTTTGCTGACGAGATCATTTTATTTGCCGAAGCGTCTGAAGCACATGCTGAGGTGATTAAGAATGTTTTCAATTTCTTTGGCGACTGCTCCGGAAAAAGCTAAGTCCAACAAAATCAAGGGCTTTTTTCTCAGCGAACGTCCCGAGTAGCCTTCGACAAAGCATTTGTAATGTTCTTGGGTTTGAGGAAACTGGACATTTGGGGTACTACTTGGGAATGCCGCTACTTCATAAAAGGATTAACAGAAATACATATCAAAGGTTAGTGGAAAGGGTTAATAACAAAATGGCAGGTTGGAAGGAGAGGTGTCTGTCACTAGCGGGAAGGATCACGCTAATAAAATCGGTGGCCGCGTCAATGCCGGCCTATGCAATGCAAACATTCTCACTACCTACGGGGATCTATCAGAAATTGGATAGATGTAACCGCGACTTTCTATGGGGTTCCTCCCAAGAACGCAGGAAAATCCACTTACTAAATTGGGATAAAGTTTGTCAGCCAAAGCGTTTGGGCGGCCTAGGTATACAACAAACAAGAGAATTCAATAATGCTATAATTTCTAAGCTTACCTGGAAAAGCATTGCTGAGCCTGAGCAGCGTTGGGTCCAAGTGCTACGTGCAAAGTACTGCCCGGATGGGCTTTCATCGAGCTTAATCCCTGCTCGAGCAGCTGCATCAACAACTTGGCAAGGAATTGTCAATGGCAACTTAGTCATACAGACGGGGCTACGTAAAGTTGTGGTTAACGGAGAGAAAACGTACTTCTGGACAGATTTATGGTGCGGGGATAAGTGCCTCATCAATGTTGCGACAGTCCCAATCCCGGATAACTTCTTGAACAAACCAGTATCGGATTATTGGATGAACGGAGAGTGGAAGTGGATGGAAATTGAACCCTTCCTACCAAACAGGGCTACTTTACAGCTTCCAGCGCAAACTCTCGATAGGGAAGGAAACGGTGAGGACCGGTGGTGCTGGAGCCTTACTAACACAGGAAAATATTCTGTGAAAACAGGCTACGAGAGCATCCGAAAGGAAAGAGATTCGAATGAGCAGGGCGCGTATTGGGAAGGAGTTTGGAAGCTGGATGCAACTGAACGAATCAAAACATTCATATGGCTAATGAAACACGACAAGATCATGACGAATCTGACCCGTTTCAAACGACAGTTAGCGGACTCAGCAGATTGCGCGGAATGTGGAAAAACGGAAACTATTCTGCACGTGTTAAGAGATTGCATGGAGGCTCGAACAATCTGGCTCGACCTGCTTCCAAACAGCGTGGTGGACTCTTTCTTCGACCTAAACAGAGAAGATTGGGTGAATAGAAACATAAAGGAATAGAGAGTGTTCAGGGGAGTGAAATGGCAAACAATCTTTGCGTTTGCGGTATGGTGGATTTGGAGGTGGAGGAATCAAAGCATTTTCGAAGAAAAGGTGGTTAGGGGGAGAAAAGCTGAAATGATCTTGAATCAAGCTGATGTGTTCAGTAAAGCGATGGAACAGCGGAACTTAAACGAAATAGAACTGAGAACGGAACATTGGATAAAGTGGCATCCTCCGGATATACATTGGGTAAAGGTTAACTCGGACGGGTCAAGCAAGGGAGACCCGGGAGATGCAGCAGCGGGGGGCGTCATAAGAGATCAAAACGGAATTTGGCGTGCAGGGTTTGCAGCTAATATCGGCATATGTTCCGCATTTATGGCCGAGTTATGGGGGATCTATTATGGACTGTTGTTAGCATGGGAGAAGGGATTTAGAAAAGTAGAAGTTGAGATTGACTCCCTTAATGTAATGAAAGCTTTGGAGGAAGATACAAATGACCAACATCCTCAACTCTGCCTCATACAGAAATGTAGACATCTCAGGGAAAGGATGTGGGAAACGAGAATCGTCCATGTTTTTAGGGAAGGGAACCAGGCTGCTGACTGGATGGCAAGATTCGCAGGGAAATGTACTTTGGGCTATCATGAGTATGATGCGCCTCCTGTAGGCCTCCAGACTATTCTTGAAGAAGACCGCTCAGGCAGGTCAACTAGAAGAATAGGGTTACACTAGTTTTCGTTTGTTTTTTCCGGGCTTAGCCTTCCTCATAACCAAAAAAAGGCCCATCATGCTTATTGGAATGTGATGATGTTTTTTTTGTTATTTATCTCTCTCTCCCCCCCCCCCCTTCAAACTAGGACTATATATTTTTTCAACAGTCCAAGTTTGTTTTTAAAGTTTTCGAAAGTGGGAAGAAGTTGAGCTTTTGTAAATAGGTCAACGAGTTGATGTGCAGAACGAACACGCAATATATGTATGATTTTGGCTTGGAATTTCTCACGAACAACACGATAGTCAATATCTATGTGTTTAGTGCACTCGTGGAACACTGGGTTGTGAGGGATGTGGAGTGCATACTAGTTATCTCAGTAGAGAAGTGTCGATCCTGGGTGTGCAATCTGGAAATGTCGCAGCATGAACAGAAGTCATTAAAGTTCACAAACCGAGGATGTCATAACCCTATATATTTGCCTATGAAGAACTCTTGGAAACAGTGGATTGTTTCTTCAATCGCTAGGAAATCAGGGATTTCCCCCAAAAGACACAGAACCCAATTAATGAACGTCGAGTCTCAGAATAGTAGGCCCAATCTGCATCAGCGAATGCTTTGCTTTGTGGTATATTCTGTTATGGGAAAATGGGCTTTAGCCAGGTGATATTTTAAGGTATTTGAGAACCATGTAATCTCTATGAAGATCAACAATAATGGATTGAGTTAAATGTTACGACGAGTGATGCACAATGTATCAAATCTCTGGCCTTGAGTGAGTAAGGTACAAAAGCTTTCCTATATGCTGTCTGTAGGAGGATATATGTGTGAATGGTGTTGCTGCTTTGATATGAGAAAACTTTGATCTTGGAGTAATTCAAGCCAATATTTGCACTAACAAAAATGAGTTCCAACAGCTTTCCTTTCAACTTCGAAATCCATGAAGTCACTACACCATAAATGGTCTTTTGCAAACTAAAATACATACGTTGCTTGTAATGTGTTCCACTTTTATGATTTTTTTTGGATCTTTTGCAATATGGTTTCTAAAATGTAGCAAAAGACATTTCCAACTCACATAACTTTGATATTTTAGAACACTAATTATAAAGTATTGAAAGAGATGTGCCAAAATTGAAACAATTTTTATGTAAATAATTTTTTTTTTGATTTTGAATAGGTTGTAGAGGTATGATTTTATAGGTTGTATCTCAAGTGTGCAATTGTTCACAACCAATAATAATTTTTTACCTCTAGTGATGGAGCTAATGGTGCATACTTGAAGCCAAAATTGAGCAATATTGCTGTCAATTTTTTATTCCATTGGCGCACTACCTAGCATAACCATAAAGAGACTTACACAACCTACAAGCCGGTCTAGAGATGGATTGTGGAGTTGTGCAACCCTGTGGTAAGCTCATATAAACTTCTTTCTCAATTTCTTCGTGTAAGTATGCATTGTTTTTGTCCATTTGTTCTAGAAAACACTACTTGATGGACAAAACAATGAGCACTCTGATTGTGGTGATCTAGGCCACTGGGGAAAAAAATTCTTAGTGAAATCTAACCCTCCCTTTTGAGTAAAACCCTTTGCCACAAGTCTTGCTTTATATCATTTTATTAGTTCCATTTGCAATGTACTTGATTTTGAAAATCCACTTACACCCAATAGGCTTTTTCTCGAAAGATATGGTGGTCATATTCCATACATGATTGATAGAGAGGGCTTTGAGTTCTTCTTTTGTGGCCTCCATCCAATGACGGGATTTGATGACTTCTTCATATGTTGTTAGTTTTGTGCTACAATTGATATTGATTGAAAATGTTTTATGTGCATGGGATAAAAAGTTGTAGGAGATGTTGTTGGCCAGGGAATTGGGTGTGTCATTTGAAGGTCTGGGAAGGTTTTCTACAAGCCTATGGTGATAATCTTGTAAGTAGCATAGGACTTGTCTTATCCTCGTTGACCTTCTTAATTGTGGTTCTGGTTGTGATGGAGGTGTGTTTGTTTGAATTGTGTTAGATGAAGTTAGTGATGGAGGTGTGTTTGTTTGAATTGTTGGGTTTCGAGGATACAACAAAATACGGTGGAAAAATAATAGCGAAATCCAATACAGACGATCCATGTGATTTGATTAGACTCAAAAGAAGGTTAGATCACCAACCTCTGATGTTGTGCATATTCAAGTCTGTAAATCAGAGCCAAGGCCGGATCTAGTGTTGCCTGATAGGGGCGTTTCGTCCCTATCTTTTAGCGTGATTTACGGTTTAGTTTAAGATGAAATAAATAACTTTAATTGCAAAAATAGAGTGTTTTAAATAAAATAATGAAATAAAAATAAATTCCGTACTTTTGGATAATTTTCCTTATTTTTGATTAATTTAGAAAATAAAACGTCAAGCTAACTCGGCTCTCGAGAATTGTATTTCAGGTATGAGCAAGAAGTGAAAATCTACCAAAATACGCGGGACGTGGAACACTTAGTCAGAAATAATAAGCCTAATCCTGAAAGTTAGACTGCATGGTCTCCCTGAGTCAACTACCCTACGCGGGACGTAACACCTTACACGCGGGGCGTGTAAGGAAGTTCCTCAATGAAAAAAGCTCAGAGACTTATTTACGCGGGGCATGCCTCAGTTACGCGGTGCGTAAATGACCCAATTCAAGCAATAAAATATCAGAAACTCAAACACGCGAGGCGCATCCCAGTCTACGCGGGGCGTGGTTGAGACAACAAGTTCTGGATTTGGTCCACATGCAGAAGATTTCTGACGGAATAGGCAAACACACGGGGGCGTACTCCACCATACGCGAGGCGTATCATGGGAAATCTGCAGAAAATCATGTTCCTCCATGCTTGTATCTTATGAATTTACAATTTTGCCCTAGCTTGATGTGTATAAATAGGAGTGACTAGCACTCATTTTGACACCTTACCTTAGACCATACACCTTTGTTATACAATTGTTAATATAGTTTAAGTTCTTGTTATTTTTGTTGGAGATTATATTTATAGAGCAAAACTCTTCCACCTTGAGAGCTTGTTCGTTGATTCCGGCGTTCCATCAAAGTTCCGCTCCATCTCCGCTCACCAAGCTCGAAAGATCCACCTTCAAGTCCTAAGAGACAGCCTTGAGTCCGGTTAGCTAGTTCCGAGGGTGGATTCTTCCCTTTTCACTTGCTAATTAGCTTGTACTCTTCCTATGTACTAGGCTTGGTTGTAATTCACATTTACATTCTCCATATTTTATAATTTATGATTCATAATATCTTTCTCTATATTTGTGTTGATGTTTGCTACTTGTTTTGCTACTTGTAATTGACTATTGTGTAGGAGAACGCGATTTTCAACGCCATCCGGGCTATCTTTAGGGATTCATATAGGTGTTGCCTCACCGGAAGTGACGTTCCGGAAACCGTAGGAATTGACAAACCACGGAACTTACGGGACCTAATTTCTGGTCCCAAGCATTAGACACGCCTTGACTAGGAACCACGTAGTCTAAGTACTTCACGGATCGGTCACACTACACGTAGTCGTCATTGCAAGAGTAAAACATTAACCGTTTATATATTGAGAGTCATTATTTGTCATATTTATAACTCACCGCCATCCATATCATTTCGTAGAGTTTTGTTATATAAACTTGTCTCACCCGTAGTTAGGAGTAGTTTATAGTTGTTCCTCGAATCAACTCAAAGTATTCACCGCTTAGATAACGTATAAAACCGAGTCGTCTAATACTTGTAGTTATAAATCCCGTGGATTCGATACCCGGTCTTAACCGGATTATTACTTGATATGACGGGGTACACTTGCCCCTAAGTTGTGGCGTATAGTAGAGCTAGAGCATTTAGAAAGATCACATCCATAGTCATAACGCACTTATCATGATATAAATATTTCGTCGTAGAAACTCTGCCTACGTTTCGCCCTATCAAGTTTTTGGCGCCGTTGCCGGGGATTTATAATATCTTGCAATATTAGACAAAAACGTTTTATTATTAGTTTAAGCATTCTTTTTGTATAAGTTGTTTATATATACTTTTTTTGTATATACTTTTTGCTAACAACATTTTTTCCTATTTATATTTTATTTCATTTATTTTATGCACACCCGATCTCGGAGTGATACTCTCATTCCTATTGATCTCGAAATTGAACGTACTCTTTGTAGGATTCGGAGAGAGAAAATGGCAAACCTCAACAGTGAAACTAACCACCCCGAGGTCAACCAAAGGCCGCCGGAGCAACCCGTGAATAATAACCGCAATGGTGGAGGCAATGACATACGCTCGATGATGGAGATTCTTGCTCCGCATCGTCCTCAAAACCGCAACGGAATCGTTGCCCCCACCATCCCGGCCAACACATATGAAATCAAGACTAGCATGATCCAACTCATCCAACAACTTGGCCAGTTCGGAGGAGAACCTCATGAAAACCCTAACGAACATTTAGATAAATTTCTTATGTGTGCCGAAACTTCTCGGCAAAACGGTATACCGGTCGAGGCCGTCCGACTAAAGTTGTTTCCTTTCTCTTTGACAGGGCAACCGTTGGAGTGGTTGCACTCGTTGGAGGCGGGTTCGATTACATCATGGGTGGAACTTGAGAAGGAGTTCCTTTCTTACTACTTCCCGCCCTCCAAAACAGTCAAGTTGAGGAACGACATCACTACCTTCTGGCAGCTCGAACACGAAGCCCTTCATACGGCTTGGGCAAGATTTCGGAAGTTGCTTCGAAGCTGCCCGCACCACGATATCCCCAAGCACGATTTGGTAAGAACTTTTTATCATGGATTAACACCTACTAATCGTGCCACCGTGGATTCCGCAGCAGGTGGGGACCTGTTTAGGAAGTCGGCCAGTGAAGCATACGAGCTCATCCACGAGCTCGCAAGGAAAAGCGTGCAATGGCAAGAGGATCAGCTTGCCGGACCTTCGCGACATCAAACGTTTGCCGTGGAGAAAGAGGCTCCGAAAAGTTCCATGGCGGAAATGAATAAAAAACTTGACGATTTGATAGCCCAGTTGAGCCTTAACAAGGTTGCACAGGTCCTGATGTGCAATCACTATGGTGGAGACCATGACGGACTCAATTGCCAAGCCGGTAGCCCTTTCACCGGCGACACCGAGAATGTAAGTTATATAGGAGGCAATCAAAGGTACAATTCTAACCCGAACTCCTATCACCACCACAATAATAATAACAGCGGTTGGAGGCCTCGGTACCAACACCCGAACTTGTCATATGGCAATAATAATAATGTGTTGAGGCCACCATCCGACTTTGATCAAGAATATCGGGAAAACGGGCTAGGGCAATCACAAGCCATGCCCGGTAATCGGAACGCTCAGCCTCCCAACAACGTACATAGCCAGTCGGTCACGTCTTTATTGAAGGATATATTAACCCGTCTTTTCGATAGTGAGGTGCTTTGCAGGGACCTTAGCCGCCAAGTAGCCCACTTGAATCGTCAGCAACAGGAGAGGCCACTAGGAACCCTCCCGGCAAACACTGAGCAGAACCCGCGGGGCAAAAATAGGGAGTCCGGACAGGCGATAACACTCCTAAATAGTAGAAGTTCGGACCCGTCAAGTTCCAACTCGGACAACTTGCAGTAAGCCGCCGCATGAGAAAGTCGAGCTACTTCGACTCTAAACGTAGCATCGGTTTGAATTCCTCGAACCACTTGTTTATATGTATTATAACCGTTTTTCAACTTATTTTTATTTGTTTCTACTTTTATTTATTTTTATGTTTCTCTCTTTTAAGTTATTTTTCTCCGTTTAGTTATTTTCATTTTTAGTTATATTTTTATTTTTATTTCTCATAAATCAAAAGAAAAACAAATCCCATTTTTAATCCAAAATTTTTTAATCACACGGGACGTACAACCCAGTACGCCCCGCGCATCTGCGTGTCTGACCCATTTTCATAAAAAAAGACACGTTACACGGGGCGTCCTTCACACCACGCCCCGCGTAACCTTCGGCAGTCAGTCCCCTCCTAAATAAACGCCACGTGTTGGGACACGCGGGGCGCCTCATAGGGCATGCCCCGCGTATCCTCGGGGAGTTGCGAATTGCAACTCCCCATGACAGCCTTTCCCTCTCCCACCTTTCCCATCACTATGTCCTCTTCCCCAAAAATCTTTCCCACTTCTCCACTCCACCTCCTCTCTCCTCCAATCACCCT
The DNA here is from genome assembly GCF_963576675.1 of Euphorbia lathyris. Taxonomy (NCBI): domain Eukaryota; kingdom Viridiplantae; phylum Streptophyta; class Magnoliopsida; order Malpighiales; family Euphorbiaceae; genus Euphorbia; species Euphorbia lathyris. Next base: position 22,226,753 of record NC_088910.1, on the reverse strand, counting down.
TCACCTTTTCAAATTCAAAACTTCCCTCTTTATTATTTTTGTAACCACCCTCTTAATTGTTAATTAAAATAATAAAAACATTAAATAAGCAATTAAAACCCATAAAAATTTAAAAAACTCCTTAAAATCGAAAAACTGTTCATTCCACGCGGGGCGTACCTCCATTTACGCCCTGCGTCCTCGCCCCTCTCCCTTCAAATTAGGGTCAAGAGGTGCAATACACGAGGCGTGCTCTCCCGCACGTACCGTACCTTTTGCATGTCAAATAATGGGCAAGAGGTGGGATACGCGTGGCGTGGCCCTTTCACGCCTCGCGTACCCCCCTAGGAATCCGAGTTTTACTTGGATTCCCCACTCCTCCCCTATAAATAGTTCCCCTTTTTCCCCTTCTTCTTCCTCACAACTCATTCTCACTCTCCACACCCTACCACCCGCAAACTAGTGGACAGATCGAGGTTTCTAACCGCGAACTAAAACGTATCTTGGAAAAAATGGTTAGTGCCTCTAGGAAAGACTGGAGCCTAAAGCTCGAAGACGCTCTTTGGGCCTACCGCACGACGTTTAAAACACCTATCGGGATGTCTCCTTATCGTTTAGTTTTCGAGAAATCGTGTCATTTACCGGTGGAATTGGAACATAAGGCCTATTGGGCTCTGAAATTTTTAAATTTTGATGTGCAGGCCACGGGGGACCAATGTCTCCCCCAACTCAATACCCTTGATGATCTTCGTCTCGGCTCATACGAAAATGCCAAGATCTACAAGGAACGTACGAAGAAATGGCACGACAAGCACGTGCAAATCAGGGAATTCAATAAGGGGGACCAAGTCCTCCTATATAATTCTCGCCTCCGCCTGTTCCCAGGAAAATTACAAAGTCGGTGGTCGGGACCATACACCGTTATTAATACCCACGCGTCCGGAGCGGTCGACATCCAAGGTTCCGACAACGCAACTCACCGGGTGAACGGCCACCGTCTGAAAATATACTGCGGAGGCACTCTTCCACAACACGGCGAAGCCACATTCCTCCAAACACCGTAAGCATGCACACATCCGAAGAAAGTCGAGCTACTCCGACTCTAAATGTAGTCTCGGTTTGCGTCCCTCAAACCCTTTGTATATATGTATCATATCCATTTGTTTTCTTTCCTTTCTTCTTCAATTAAAAAAAATCATAAAAACAAATCCCATTCTGATTCCAAGTTCCTTACGCGGGGCGTAGATACCAGCACGCCCCGCGCATTTGAGTCTCTGGTCAAAATGCACCTAAAATGTACCTCCTCGGGGCGCCCCCCTAGGCACGCCTCGCGTAGGACCTGACCTTCAAGGGTCCTATTTTTACTTTAAATTCCATCTTTATTTTTGTTTTTGTTTTTCTTTTCTTTTACGACGCCCTTGGAATAGACGTCATTTTAATAACGCGGAGGGCCGTGCAACCCCGCACTTACCGTTTGTTTTGCACTAACAAAAACAAAAATAAAAAATTAAATAAACAACAAAATAATTAAAATAATTTATTGATTCTTTAATTTTTCCGACACACTACCCCCTCGGAAATCAATTAAAAGTTCCGTTATTTGTCTTTAAATGTAAAGACATTAATACAAAGGATCAGTTTTAGTAAGAAATTTCAGTCTTAATTCTGAAGCTCTAGAATTTATGCAAAGCCTAGGTTCGTACTAAACAAAAGCATTGAGTCCTAACCCAAAGGTTATCTCTATAATGAAATTTAAAAAGATAATAAAAACGGGATAGTTGAAAATTTGACGAGAACTTGAACGTACACAGTTAACCCGAAATTTTGTGAGGTAATTTTGAGCCTAAAAGAGTTCGTACGAGAACTCTATTTCTTTCACAATTTTTTGAGAGCTTTGACTTCACTCGACTCATAGAGTTTGCACCTAATACCCGGTTAAGTACACTTATTTTGGTTAAAATGGCAATAGATGATAAAACGAACCCACTTAGTCTAATTCTTTTTCTAAATTATTTTTCTCGTTTTCATCAACCTCTAGGAAACCCCCTCGAGCCTATTAACCGACTTTTCTTGTTAATACCCTTTTAACAATTAACCCTTTTTCCTCTTGTTTAAATACCAACAAAATCAAATCGTACCCGAAATAAGCCAAGGCCTTGATAAGTAAGCACCACAAGCTTTCGAAATTGTTTTTGTGCTGCTCTCAAAACAAAAAGAAAAAGAAAAACACAATAAAGAGCAAAAGGCATTCTCAAGCTCCACCCAAGAAATTTTGAGTTATATTTTTACAAACTTACCAAGGCCAAAATAAAAACACGGTGCGATAATCAAAATGGTGTTTAAATTCGAGTTCTTAAAAATTAACCACTAAAAAAAAAGCCACCCACATTACAACCCCCCTCCGGGTTCATTTTTAATATTGCCTAGACCATACATAGGAGGAAAAACCTGGATGAAAATGCAAACTCAAAGTGACTTCGAGTAAGTGCAAAGAAGAGTGCGAAAACACCGGCCCACTAAGATTTGAGCGTAAGAGTGAAATCCCTTGGTGAGGTACTATCGGGTTCTCAAAAGATGATCAACCCCCGTTAATATTGCCTATTAAATTTGATCATGGAGGTTTCAAACAAGTTTTGGTCACTCATTTGTTTGCGTAGGTACTTACCGAAAACTTTGTATAAAACTTTAGCTTTGGAATCACGCACTTGGTAAAACCAACCGACGGTTTGTTTCTTAAGAATCTCAATCCCTTGTCTTTCGATTTCTTTTACTTGAGGACAAATAAAACTTTAAAGTCCGAGGAGGTTTGATAGGGGCGTTTCGTCCCTATCTTTTAGCGTGATTTACGGTTTAGTTTTAGATGAAATAAATAAGTTTAATTGCAAAAATAGAGTGTTTTAAATAAAATAACGAAATAAAAATAAATTCCGTACTTTCGAATAATTTTCCTTATTTTTGATTAATTTAGAAAATAGAACGTCAAGCTAACTCGGCTCTCGAGAATTGTATTTCAGGTACGAGCAAGAAGTGAAAATCTACCAAAATACGCGGGGCGTATCACTCCTCACGCGGGGCGTGGAACACTTAGTCAGAAATAATTGCCCTATCCACAGGTACCACGTGGGATCTACTCAGCAATACGCGAGGCGTATCAACAACCACGCGAGACGTGGAACATGTGTCAGAAATGATAAGCCTAATCCTGAAAGTCAGACTGCATGGTCTCCCTGAGTCAACTACCCTACGCGGGACGTACCACCTTACACGCGGGGCGTGTAAGGAAGTTCCTCAATGCAAAAAGCTCAGAGACTCATTTACGCGAGGCGTGCCTCAGCTACGCGGTGCGTAAATGACCCAATTCAAGCAATAAAATCTCAGAAACTCAAACACGCGAGGTGCATCCCAGTCTACGCGGGGCGTGGTTGAGACAACAAGATCTGGATTTGGTCCACATGCAGAAGATTTCTGACGGAATGAGCAAACACGTGGGGCGTACTCCACCATACGCGAGGCGTATCATGGGAAATCTGCAGAAAATCATGTTCCTCCATGCTTGTATCTTATGAATTTACAATTTTGCCCTAGCTTGATGTGTATAAATAGGAGTGACTAGCACTCATTTTGACACCTTACCTTAGACCATACACCTTTGTTATACAATTGTTAATATAGTTTAAGTTCTTGTTATTTTTGTTGGAGATTATATTTATAGAGCAAAACTCTTCCACCTTGAGAGCTTGTTCGTTGATTCCGGCGTTCCATCAAAGTTCCGCTCCATCTCCGCTCACCAAGCTCGAAAGCTCCACCTCCAAGTCCTAAGAGACGTCCTTGAGTCCGGTTAGCTAGTTCCGAGGGTGGATTCTTCCCTTTTCACTTGCTAATTAGCTTGTACTCTTCCTATGTACTAGGCTTGGTTGTAATTCACATTTACATTCTCCATATTTATAATTTATGATTCATAATCTCTTTCTCTATATTTGTGTTGATGTTTGCTACTTGTTTTGATACTTGTAATTGACTATTGTGTAGGAGAACGCGATTTTCAACGCCATCCGGGCTATCTTTAGGGATTCATATAGGTGTTGCCTCACCGGAAGTGACGTTCCGGAAACCGTAGGAATTGACAAACCACGGAACTTACGGGACCTAATTTCTGGTCCCAAGCATTAGACACGCCTTGACTAGGAACCACGTAGTCTAAGTACTTCACGGATCGGTCACACTACACGTAGTCGTCATTGCAAGAGTAAAACATTAACCGTTTATATATTGAGAGTCATTATTTGTCATATTTATAACTCACCGCCATCCATATCATTTCGTAGAGTTTTGTTATATAAACTTGTCTCACCCGTAGTTAGGAGTAGTTTATAGTTGTTCCTCGAATCAACTCAAAGTATTCACCGCTTAGATAACGTATAAAACCGAGTCGTCTAATACTTGTAGTTATAAATCCCGTGGATTCGATACCCGGTCTTAACCGGATTATTACTTGATATGACGGGGTACACTTGCCCCTAAGTTGTGGCGTATAGTAGAGCTAGAGCATTTAGAAAGATCACATCCATAGTCATAACGCACTTATCATGATATAAATATTTCGTCGTAGAAACTCTGCCTACGTTTCGCCCTATCATTGCCAGTCTGACAAACAAACACCCTCTATCAGTATCCACATGAGCAATCAATTAACAGACAACATACTAACGTCGATTAGATATTAGAGGCAACCAGAGAGAGGCCCAAAAAAATTTAATGGTTTTAGGGTTTTGGTGTAATTAGGAAGACAATTACCTATTAATTATTTATATGATAATTACCATTATTCTTGTGTTAATCTTTAGAATTAATTGTTATTTAATTTTGTAATTATCATTTGTAAATTCCTCTCTCCTTCTCATGTATAAACGTTGATGTGTCCGTATTCTTAATGAATACACAATACCTGTTTGTTGTGTAAAAGAATAAAAACTACTCACTAGAAAAATGTAAAAGTCACATGACTCTAAAATAAGCTACTATTTAAAAAGTCAAAAGAATAAAAACTACTCATTGTAAAACAAGAAAGTTTGTTATTAATGAAAGGCCCATAATGCTTATTGGACTGTGATGATGTTTTACTTGCTGTTATTTATCACCTTCTGCCTTTAAACCAATAATGTGTATTTTCAATAGTCGAAGTTTGTTTTTAAAGTTTTTGAAAGTACATAGGAAGATGCTGAGCTTTGTAAGGATTTAATGACACTACTATAATTAAGATGATTTATAATACTAACCCATATAGTGATCTCATAATGGATTAGTCTAGTACCATGTTCCCCAACATATACCCATGAGTTTGAGTTGTATCTCCATACGCTATGTTCATCACATGACATCAATCAACTCTCATATTAGTCTTAATATATTATCATTCCCACAATAATAATTGGCCAGGACATTTAGAATAATAGACAATTATTCAAGGATATTATTATAAAGCTAATATGAAAACACTTTAATAATAATAATAATGATAAAAATCTTTATTAGATTAAAATAACCATAATAACATAATCCATTATTGGTCTAGGGCACAATTTCTAACATGAATGATTTCAGCATCATTGGTTTCGTAATCCTCATCATCATTTTGGTCACCTGTGTCACTCACATTTTATGAACAAGATGTGCATGGGGTGCTGATGTTGCATTAGTGGCAAAGGGAAAATGATGTTTGTAGATTTCGACATTTTTAGATATGAAGATATTGTTTCACAAGATGTTCCTAACTCTGTACCGTTTGATCCCAACTATGTAGCCTAGGAATACCCATTGAGATGCTCTAAGAGTCAATTTTTCCTTGTTTCGGTTAAGTGTTGATGCATAGCATCGACTTCTACAGACGTTCAAATCACCCCAGTCAGGTTGTTTTTTTATGTAGGAGGATGTATGGTATATAATTTGATGTGGCATTTAGGGCAGCCTATTGATTAGGCACACTACATGAGAACCAGGTTCTAGCCAGAAATTGTTTATCAATTTGCTTTGGTGTAATAGGGCTCTAGTGGAATTTAGGATGTCTTGGTGTTTGCGTTCAACTCCACCGTGTATATAGTCTTAATCAATATACAATATCTATTCAAGGGAAATTAATAATTACTTTTTTTAGCCCTAATTAGTAAAAAACATATTACTGTAACGCATCTGACCAATCAAAAGAGGGATGTTTACAAATTCATGAAAGATGATTGGCGTTAAGAAATAAATGTGTACAAGTGGCATTTTTTAAATGGATGAGTGTACTGTATCCAATATTGTGAAAAAAATGCTAGGCACTAGTCGGATGAACAAGATTCTTGAGGATTAATCGAAAATTAATCTAATTTCTATTTTTGTACTTTTTTATATTTTTAATGGATAAATTTTTATAAAATATAATTAAAATATGAAATATACTATATAAAAAAATAATAGAAACTATTTAAAATAAAAAAATATTTATATTTTAATATTTATTACATTAATGTCTTAAAAAATAAAAATGTGTCAACAAAACAACATTAATATCAAAATGTGCAAAAAAATAATATTAATATCCTTAAAAATAACATTTTATAATTTTAGGTCTTTTCTGATGTAGATTAAAATCGACTGAGAGTTTTAATCGTAAACTCACAAAGAATGCAAATCTTCTCTAGCTAAACTAGAAGATTGAATAAACCCAAGGATAGAAATCCAAGCTCCAATGGAGGCTAGTTTGTTTAATTCATCAAAAGTCCTTCAACATTACAAAAAGAAAGGCTTAAATACTCATCTAAACATGGGAGAAAAGACTAAAAGCTCTTGAATAGGGTTTTTAGTACTCCATCCGTTTCATATTACATGACTTTTTAGAGAGTTATACAAAAATTAAGGATATTAAAATAAAGACATATTTATTGATTCCAACATTTATTTATTCTATAATAAGTCCATTATGCTAATTAATTTTCGTAAACCCGCGTTTTATAGTAGAAAAAATGATGACTTAATGTGTATTGATCATATAAAATGACATGTAATATGAAACAAAAATGAATCTCTAGAAAGACATGTAATATGAAACGGAGGTAGTAAAACATATGAATAAGGGTAAGATGGGAAGGGAAGAAAATAATTGCAGTCTAGTAAATTGTGAGTGATGGCAAAATAGTAATTAAGCAATAGCAGAAAAGGTCCCCCAATGGTGAGAACTTGGAGGAGAAGTATTCTCCAGCTTAGCACGCCCCACGCCTCTAGATTCACGCCCCGCGTGTTTGAGCTTCTGACCTTGGTGACGCTCGTTGATGGACCTCACGCGTGGCGTCTTCGGGACTACGCCCCGCGTAGTTGAGCCCCTGGACTTGGTGGCTCTGTTGGTTGGGATCCACGAGTGGCGTCCCTAAGCGTACGCTCCGCGTACTTGACCTCCTAGACTGGTTTCTTCTCGAATGCCGAATCCACGCCCCGTGCGCATAGAGGCACACCCCGCGCTCCTGAGCTCCTGGACAATTCTTCGGACACGGGACTCGTCAGGCCTCGCGTCTTAGTGAGCACGTCTCGCGTTCTTGGCTGGTCACTCCGGATTTCGCTGTTCTCGTCTCGTGGGTCCGGGCTCAGACTTAGGGAGGGGATGCCCTCATCATTTTCTTTTAGTTTATGGTTATTTAATATTTTATTTAGAATTAAAAAAAATTGACATAAAATTTAAAAAGGCCAATTTTTTTAAAAAGACTGTCTGAAGCCGCCTAGATGGATAAAAACCGATAAACCAATTTATATAGCTGAGTTGATGAAATTAGAATGGTGTTCTAAAAATTCCCGCTTAGATGACCGATTAAGTCGATTTTAAAAATACTGATTATACCGGAAATATTGTAAAATTTCTCTTTAATTAGACCTTAAAAATTAATATAAAGTTTGAATGAATTTGAATTGAAATGACTATAACTTTATAAGTTGGTAAAGATAAAATTTGATATATAAAAAAAAGTAAAACAATTAAGTAAAATATGTCTCTCTAAAAATAAATAAATAAAGTAAAATATGTTATAATAAGTAAATGATTATTTTCATTTGCCTACCAAAATAAATTAAAAAGAGGGTAATATTAAATTATATTAAACTGACATCCAAAACGGCTAATTTATTGAGAATCCATCTCAATTATGGATATTCTTTATTTGGGAAGCCAACTTAGATACTCTGGGCAACTACTGTAATTGCTTAAAATACACCTGTCACCCCCTGTTTTAATTTGTTTTACTTTTTACTAATCTCATGCGCAACTCACGTGATTGATTAGGAAAGTTTAATGAATAAATTTAGATTTAAACCAGTGAAAATTGCTTAATGTATATTTACATCTTTAAATTTGATACATTTTATCTATTGGTATTCTAAACTTTTAAAATAACCCAACATATATTTATAATTAGTTTTAAAAGCCTATTACACATTTATAGTTAACTTTAAAAACCTACCGTATACCTATTTTAAAAGTTCAGGATGACAATAGACAAAACTTATCAAATTTAATGATATAAATATGCATTAAACCATTCAAATTTAGTGCATATGTATCCAAAATGTTGTCACCTAGTATCATTTAATAATATTTGTCACTTACTTGAAGTATTATCATAGATGACAATTAACGAATAAAAATAATAATAATCTTTTTTTAATTTTTTGGCACATTTATGACTTTTAACGCGTGACAATTGTTTTAATTTTTTTATAATATACACTTAATACGTAGATAAATAAGGAGTTAAATTTTTTTCTTATTTATTCACATATAAAGTTACAGTAGCATTCACATGCATTCTGACCGTGATATCTAGGCTCCTTATAATCTTATGATGGAGATTCAAATCATCTTAAAGTGTAGATTTAATAAACTTATATCTAACCGCTAGTGACCAATTTCATTTTGTCATTTAGGATCCAGATACTGTTCAAAACCATGGCCGTCTCGACCACATAAGTACAACTTAGACACTCGAAATAAAAAAATCCCCCAATTTGCTTTGATCATTTCCTTTAAGTATTTTTTAGCATCTGGGAGATTTTTAACCGCCTGGACGATAACGAACTATTATGAATTTATTTTTTGTTTTATTATAATTTACTTTTATATTGTTTTAATGATATCGTTGTTGAAATATATCATAATATGAAATTTCGGTTTTTTTATTATATAATAATTGAAATAGTTTATTTATATTGTTGTTGATTTTTTTTATAAATTTATAATTTTATATATGTAGTGATTTCACTGTACTAATAGAATTTTTTTTAGTTATTCCTACATACAAGCTTTTGACATCATGTTAAATGATTATATCACTAAAAAGAAAACTGTAAACTAACAAAAGGAATAATCTAACATCATATTTTTCTTAGACCATTTAAGAGTTAATATTTGCCACCTTCCTCCTCCTCCTCCTCCTCTTCTTTTCTCTTCCTTTTTTTCTATCAAATCTCATAATTCATCAAATATATAAATTTTCTTATTTTATAATAGAGGATGAATGAAGTTTGTCGTTATTCTTTTTTCTTCCATCGGATTAGGTATCTATATTTTTTTGTTGTTATTTTTTTTAACCGATATTCATATATTTTATAGGATCTCTTTATCTATTTGAATTTTATTTGCTCTCTATTATTCTTTTGTTTATACATTTTCAGATATAGCAAGAGCGAAAACAGTTTATTTTGTCCGTGGATTACTAAATCTACGTGGTTGCAACAAAAGAAATTATTCGGATCTGAATATTAATAATAACTTAAAGGATGAAGATTGAATACATATTTGGATTTATGAAAAGTATATACTTTATTAGGGGTGAGCATTGGTTCGGTTCGGTTCGGTTACTAACCGAACCGAACTGTCGGTTAACTGAATCGAAATTTGCTCTATTTTTATAACCGAACCGAATAAGTTTGGTAACCGAATTTGATTTAACCAAAAATTTTTGGTCCGGTTCGGTTACCGACCGAATAACCGAAAACTCAAAATATTTAATTTTTTGTACTTTTTTATTTAATTAGTTTTCAAATAATATCTTTGTACAAAAGTTACAATTGAACAAATTAAAGGCTACTAAACCAAAATATATATATACAAAGATAAAAGTGTATTTTTTAGGGTTGGACTTTTTATTTATATATATATAAAGATAAAATTATATTTTTTATATGTATATATAAAGTTCGGTTCGGTTATCGGTTACACCGATATTTTTTTAAATAACCGAACCGATAACCGATTACCAAATTAAGCTAAAATTAAAACCGAACTGAACCAGAATGTTAAAATAACCGAACCAAACTAAGATTTTGGTTCGGTTATCGGTTTGGTAATCGGTTACCGGTTATTTTGCTCACCCCTATACTTTATTGTTCTTTTGTGTTGTTTTTACATTTTATGGGTTTTTTTTACTCTTTGTAGTGTTTTCATCTTTTTTGGATTTTGTATTGGTTTTAATCCATATTTATATGAGGTTTTATTCATTATGATTTATTTTATTTTATTGTACTTCTTCTTTTTCATCAAACTGAAGATAAACATTATTGAATATATATTTTCTACTTAAATTATGATCAGCATTATGCATTGAATTTATTTGCGATTTTCTATCTTTTTTGCGTTATCAAACCACCGGTAATGATGATCTTACTATGATGAAAAGCAATGTTGTTACTACGTTTCTTTCTAAATAATTATCCAAATTATTTCTCGTAATAAATCAAGGGCAACTTTTTAGTTTTATCAAAAATATTCATATAATGCTAATCATTGCATATACATGTTTCCTCTCTTTTTTGATGTAGATTGAAATCGACTGGGAGTTTTAATCGTAAACTCACAAAGAATACAAATCTTCTCTAGCTAAACTAAAAGGTTGGATAAACCCCAAGGATAGAAATCCAAGCTCCAATGGAGGCTATAGTATTTAATTCATCAAAATTGTTGAACATTACAAAAGAAAGAGCTTAAATGCTCCAACAAAAGAGTAGGGAAAAGACCCCAAGGCCCTCAAATAGGGTTTCTATCATAACACTCTTGATAGGGGCAAGTTAGGGAAAGAAATAATCAATGGTAATTCAACAATTAAGTGAGAGTGACAAAACAGTAAATAGGGGTAGAACAGAAATGGTCCCCAACACAAGAACTTGGTGAAGAAGTATCCTCCAGGTGGGACACGCTCCACGTGGACCTTGCTACGCCCCGCGTGGTGACGCTCCTGAACTTGGAGGCTCTTCGGGGATGGGCTTCACGCGTGGCGTCTCTAGGATTACGCCCCGCGTGTTTGAGCTCCTGAACTTGGTGACTCTTGTTGATGCTCTTTACGCGTGGCGTCCTTGGGACTACGCCCCGCGTAGTTGACCTTCTGGGTAAAACTCGTCCCTGATGCTGGATCTGCGCCCCACGCATAAGGAGGCACACCCCGCGTGCATGAGCTCCTGATGTTTCCTCCGGAAACAGGACTCTCCACACTCCGCGCACTCGGAGGCACGCCCCGCGTGCTCTGCTGGTCGCCTTTGTTCTCGTCTTTCACGGTTGGCTCTCTCCGGGTCTCGTCTCTTAGCCCCGGATTCACACTCGGGGAAAGGATGTCCTCATCATTCTCCCCTTCTCTGAAAGAGTCGGACTCCGTCTCAGACGTCTTGGTTGGCAACGTCCCCTCCGGTTTCCACAAACTAAGGTCATGCACGTTAAAAGAAGAAGACATCTTCCCGAGCCAATTAGGAAGGGTTACCTCGTATGCATTGGCACTAATCCTCTTGGCTACCTGGTAGGGACCTTACTTCCTCGGCCTCAATTTGCTACTCGTGGCATGCATGAGCCGCTCCTTTCCCAAATATACCATCACCTCATCCCCAACCTCGAACTGCACCTCCCTCCGGTGTTTATCAACCTTGACCTTGGTCTTACTATTTTTCTTCTCAATGCTATCCCGAACCTCTTGGTGCATTTGATGGTAATCGTTGGTAAAGTTGTGGGCTGCTATACTCTTCTTCTGCCCTTTTGGGATCTCCCCCAAATCAAGTGAATGGTTGGGTGCCTTGGTATACATAACTTCGAAAGGTGACTTCGGGCAAATGATGTATTAAACCTTTTATATATATATAATATTGGATTTTTTTTTATTTGCAGATATTAGAATCGGTCAAATTATACCTTTTTTTTTTGTTTATTTTCCTAATTGCATTGTCTCACTATTAGATAAAATAGAAAATTAAAAAAAAATTGTGAACAAAAGTATATAAAATTACATATTGGGGCATCCTGTTACTATGCGACATGGATGAGGTTGTTGAGGAATCTCATGATGTTATATATACATACATATATAGCATGTAAGATGATGGTATGATGTGATTTTAACTTCTTACCATAGAAGGTAATTTTAATTTGTGAGATCACAGCTGTAACATTTACGGTGACAATTTTACTGTTTGTTTAGTCAGTTCGTGTTTAATTGTTTTCTTCTTTAAAAGAGTTGAAACTCGTGTGTATTCATTAAGATTGGTATCCGCAATCAACGTTATAATGAAATGTCCATTAAAATAGAAGCTCTTTACCTTATTTGGATTAGTTATATTATTTTATCGTAATGGAATCACAAATACATTATTTAATTTTGTTTTACAAATTTATATGTAATGGACATTATATAAAAAATAGTCGAATCCCATTATGATTAGTCTTAGTATTTTTATTATATATTTATTATCCACAATTTTTATTAAATGGAAAAAAATGTGAAAACGGAAAAACACGAAAAAAGGGAAAAACGAGAAAAACAGAAAATTGAGAAAAAAAACTTGAAAGATAGTGAAAATGTGAAAATGAAAAATGCAAAAAATAGAAAAAAGTGAAAAACTAAAAACATGAAAAACACGACAAATGCAAAAACCGGGAACAAAAAGAAATGGAAAAAACGAACAAAAACTAAGAAGTTGTTAATCATCCTATATGGATGATGTCTCATGCATATGAAAATTTGAAAATAATTGAAGTTTCTAACTACATTTAAGGACGCAAACATAATATTGTAATAGCAGTTAACTTTCATCCATTTTTTTAAAATTTACCAATCAAACATGGTAATTAAATTATTATTACATTCTACTACATTACAACTTTGATTACATTATTACAATGTTGATTACATTACATTACATGACATTACATTGCATTACAGTGTACCAAACGAAAAGTTCTTAGGAGTATAAGTATATATATTTATACAACTATAGAGAGTCCTAATTAAAAGAAGAGACAAGTACATAAAGAGACCGGGAAATGTGACATTGTAATCCTAGATGTATTCTTTATCATACTATCGTAAGCCGTTCCTAAGCTTAGGTTAGAAGTGCGCAGGTTTAGGGATCAAAGTTGGAGGGATCCAAAAATATTTATTAGGTCAAGAGTAAAAAAAATTATACATATATTAATATTATTTATATTATTTAGGTTTTAAAAAATATAAATAATTAATATTTTAAACTTAAAAGATGTCTAATTTATTTTTTTGAATATCAATTGAGAGTTAATTTAAAAAAATTATAAAACGTCTTTTTTATTTTGGGTAAACAAATGTATTTAGTGATCGTAATAATATGAACAGTACAATTATTAACGAAATACATTTTTATTTATCATGTATTGAAGTAAATCTTTTTACGTAATTTTTTTTTAATAAAGGAATTGTTATTTTTCACATTTTAAATCTTTTTACATATTTTTTTTAATAACAGAATTGTTATTTGTCATTTCGCTTAGGGCATGTAATGTCAAGACTTTAACAACAAGTTGAACATGGGGCGGAACGAGTGTAAACTTCGCCCACAATTTTTAAAACCTTCGTCTGGACAAGGCTTTGCTCAGTACATTGAAAATTGACTGGTTGAACAGACATAATGCACATGAAGTTTCTTTGGAGTGATATAGTCTCGAACAAAGTGAAAGTTAATTTTTAAATATTTAGTGTAAAAGTGAAAAATGGGATTCATGGTGAAATAAATGGCACTCAGATCGTCACACCATAGGGTTGGATAAGGGACAACAAACTCAAACTCAAAATGTAATTATTGCAGCCACAAAACTTCAAACGAAACATATTAGTTAAAGCCGATCCTGATATTTCATGGGTCCTATGCGAAATAAAAGATAAAAAGCCCTTAATAAAAAAAATTGTACTTAAAAATTTAAAATAGAAATTTAGACCTATTTTATATTTAAAATATCATATTATTTGATCTCCTTTTAGGTTCGAATAGATACAGTAAAACCTCTATATAAGAATACACTTGGAACCAGACCTTTTGTATAACAATTGAGACGTTATTACTAAATAGAGTTTGGTCATAGAAGTTATTACCAAGTTGAGACTGAATTTTTTTATATAACAAAATAGATGTTATTCCTATATAGAGGTTCTACTGTATTATAATTTATAATAAATTTTTTTTATATATATAATAAGAAAACCAAAAAAAATGTTTTTTTTTTTTTGAGGGAAAAAAATGTACTTTTTAGACATGTGGCTAGGAAACCGCTTCCTAATCTGAATAAGTAGTTATACAAATTAAATAATTAGGAAATTGTAACAAAAAAAAAGAATAATTAAAGAAATTCTAAAATTGAGTATGAAAGTTCTTTTATCATGTCACTCTTAACAACAATTGATTAATTATAGAAAAACAACAAGAACACTTGATTATTCATTATTGTGTTTGTGATTGCCCATTAAATTCGGGCAATTTGATCTTTTATAATTACTTAATTATTTTTGTCCAAATGGAATTTCTTATGAGTACAAATAGCAAAGTACAACCTCTTACTTAAAAAAAAACAAAGTACATAACAAATCATACAATAAAAATATTAAAATAAAAGTATGAATTTAGGTAAAATACATCCATACAAGTTTAATATTTAAAAAAATATTAATTTAACTTTTAATAACGGAACGTGACACATTATTAAAAAACAGTGTAATAAAATACTTTTATTTTATTTTTATAGTATGGGAATACCCCCTAGGGTATCCGGTACCCGTTACCCGTCATAAAAAAAATTATATTAATAAATATCATTGTTTTTTAGATGTAAGCCATGAAATTTAAACCCCAACCATTTATTTTTCAACAATTGAATGATACCACTAAGCTACTTTATTTTTATTAATTAAGGTTCAATTTATTCAATTTTTAGATTGATGATTTATTAAATTTATAGTTTGTTAAACTTGTAATATTTTTTTATTATTTATTGATTCTTAACAGGTAAGGGTACCCGTGGGTACCCGCAAATTAAATGGGAAGGGTATGGGATGCAAAAAGTATACCCGTTAGGATAATGAGACGGGTACGAGTAATTAAAAAATAAAAGGGTAAGGATTTGAGAATGACACTACCCGCGGGTACCCTACCCGTTGCCATCCCTAGTCTGATTATCCAATTAGATAGTAAAATAAAAATAAAAAATAATTGTGCACAAAAATATATAAAATTATACTAATATATTTGATGATGTTAAAAAGCTGTCATGCAAGTTGCTATGCCATATATGGCATATAAGGTATGATATCGTTTTAACTTCTTACCATAAAAGATTATTTTATTGCTTAATACATCGTTTGCCCCCGAGTTTATGTAAAAAAATTGATTGGTTCTTTGAACTTTCAAAGTATCTCGATAGTCACTTTAATTTATATAAAATATTCAGTTAGATCTTTAATTTGCATAAAATTTAATCAATTAATCACTCGGTTGCCAAAAAAAAAATACATGCAGAAAATGTGTTGCACGCACCTTAGAATGTTATTACATAATTTACATAATAGATTAAAAATGAAGTTTTTACTTGCTCAACTGTAAAACTTATCTTCTCTAATATTAGAACCGCATACCCCGATCTTGGTCGTTTTACTTTTTTTTAAGACGTATACAATATATATTATGCATTTAACTTATTTTTTTTACAACTGAGTTATTAATTGATTATATTTTATTCAAGTTTAGAAGGATAATTAGATATTTTATACAAATTGAGAGAGTTTTCATGACAGTTTGAAAGTTCACGTGTAAATAAAACTTTTTGGATAAAGCAGATGTATTACACCTTATTTTAATCTGTAACATTTATGGTGACATTTTACAGTCCCTGTTTTTTTTTTCTAAAGTGTTTTAATTGTTAGGAGTTGCAACTCGTGTATATCCAGTAATTTGTTAGTAATATTAGTTTTTTTATATATAGTTTATCCGATTTCTTGGTTTGAGATTTCTTAGATACTCTTTGGGTGGATCCTCCCAATTAAAGTTTTCTGTATATGTTAGGACTCGAATTCGAGATCTAATTTAAATGATTTGAGGCTCTTAACCATTCAAACCAAATTTAATTATATACTAGTTTTTAGCATGTGCGATAGCACAGATTCTTCTTTTTTTTTTTTTGAAAGGAGCACAGATTCATTTTGATTGTATAAATATTAATGTTTTTTTTTGTAATTTAATAATTAAAATTAATAATATAAATGTATTATCTAAATTTTATTATTTTATTTTTACATTTTGATGAGGACATCTCTAGCTGGAATGACCAGGAACCAAGTCACGCGGAGCGTGGATCTGGGAACGCGGAGCGTGGGGTCAATGCACGAGAAGGAAGGAGAAACTCAACCAAAGAGAGTCAAGTCCAGGAGCTAATCCACGCGGAGCATGGATTAGAACAAGCGGAGCGTGGAGGAGCCGATCCATGCATGGAGGAGAGACCAACCAAGACGAGCCAAGTTCAGGAGCTCACCCATGCGGAGTGTGGCTGCGTTACAGAATACTTCCTTTCCAAGTTCTTCAATGAGGGGACAAATGCTGATACCTTTAATTACTGTCTTACCACTATCCTTTATTTACCTTATTGCCATTACTTACCTCTTACCCCTATTTTGTTCCTAGAAGTATAATTCTTGCAACCTTAGCATGAACTTCCTTTAATTTAGAGAAGATATAAAACCCTTTCATTTTGTATTCAAACCCAACTTTTATCAAATACAAATTATAGCCTCCATTGGAGCTTGGATTTCTATCCATTGAGTTTATTCGACCTTCAAGTTTTGCTTGAGAAGATTGTATTCTTTATCGGTTTACGATTAAAACCGTTCACATCGACTTAATCTACATCACATTTCCTTTAAATAATATTTTTATAGATAAATTTAATAATATAATTAATATCAATATATTATATATGTTTTTAGTAAAAAAAATAAGGAAGTGACAACTCAACTCTATTGTTACTGTTTTATAATATATATTAAATTTTACTTTAGAGGAATATTGATATCCTAACAGTTTTATGCATATTAAACGGATTGAGAATTATTTAGTGGCTTATTTTATGTTTTAGTTTAAATAATTGATCAAAGTTGTCAATGTTAGATTAAAATATGATTAACATTTGTTATAAGCATCTTTTATTAGTTGATAATATATAATATTATATTATTATCCATATATAATTTAATTATTTTTTTGCTATTTTGTTATTATATAGTTTTGTTAATTTGATTTTTTTTTTCAAATATGGATGAAACTTGAGAGGTTTTAGGAAAGATTTTAGGATTAATCTAAATTTTTGTGAAACTCTTAGATATAACTAGTGTGAGTATCCATGCAATGAACGTGATATTCAATAATTTTTTTCGTACAAATATATTTGAAATAAATAATACATAGAACAATTTAAATTTAATATGTTAAAAATATATTTTTAAAGAAGTTTAATTTTTAAAAATTTACACTCTAGCTTGTGGTATAAGGATAATTATATATTTTGTCTTTATAATTATGATAAATAAGAATTTAAAAGTTTTAGTTTAAAAAAATAAATAAATTAAAAGTTAGTGTTGGTTTTAGAAATAATATTTATTATGAATTTCATAATTCTCTGTGGGAGGAGGCGATTTTGGCTCTGCTAGGGTTTGGCTTTGCCTCACCACCGCTCCGCCTCTCTTCTTCTCTCGCCGTCGCACCACCGATCTCCTGCGGCCGCTCTCTTTGTCGCGGATCTTCAGTTTCCGTTGTGTGTGGCGTCGTCTGAGTCCAATCGTCGTTCCGTCTCTCACCGTTGCACAGATCTCCTGCCGCCGGCCGCGGATCTGTCATTTGAGTGTAGCGTCGTCCGCGTCCGTTCACCGCGCCGCTCTGTTCCGTCCGCCGCGCCGCTCTGCTCCATCCGCCGCTCTTCCTCTCTTAGACGTGGATCTGTCGCACCGTGTTGTGTGAGGCGTCGTTTCCATTGTTTGCTACGCGGCCGCCAACACCCTAATTATAATGCTCTACTGGTTATGTTTATTTAATATTATTAATTAAGAAAGCTATACCTGCTTTTTTAATTTTGGGAGCAGAAAAATCCACTAAAATTGAATAATTTTGCCTAAATTATTGGCTATGTAATCTCACTTGTGGAATTGCTATTCATTAATTAATTAAACGCCCTCCTCGCGCCTCCGTTGCTTGATCGGCTCTAGTAGACTTGATGGAGATGGATTGTTCCATTGCTCATCTTTTCTCTAGACCCTCTTATTTGAAAAATGCCTTGCCTGGATCTAGTAAAGCGGCAATTTGCAATCCTTCGAGAACCGAGCCCTCTGCTGGTCCTAAGTCCTATGCGGCTACCCTGGTCGGCGATGCTATTTCTGCGGCTATTTCTCCGGATGTTCCTCCTCCTGTGGATCGATCTCTTATATCCGAAGAAGGTGGCTTTAAAGCAGTCAAAATTCAGCAGGATATTTACAATGAGAGGCTCAATCTTTGTAAACATTCGATTATTGGACGTATCACTCTTGCTAAAGGGGAATCTCCTTGGAAGCAGCCGGATTTGAAAGCCAAACTTTCATCTATTTGGGGTTGTTCTCCTAATTGGAAATTGATTTCTCTAGGTAGAGGTTTTTATCACATCATTCTTTCGTCCGCAGAGACTCTCCAAACTGTTTGGAGTCGTTGTGCCATTGCTCTTAGATCGGGGATTATGCGCTTCATTCTTTGGAGTCCGAGATTTAATCCGGACTCTCATAAATCCACTTCTGCTCAAGTCTGGGTCAGATTCTACAATCTTCCCTGGGAATTCTGGGATAAGCGGATCATGGCTAGTATTGCAAGAGCGATAGGGGTGCCCCTTCGTTTTGATAAGAATACTGTGGAGGGTGAAATGGGTCATTATGCTCGTATCTTGATTGATGTAGAGCTTTCTAAAGAAATTCAATACAAGCTTCGGGTGGATACTGACACCTCTATGCACTGGATTTCCCTTGAATATGAAAGACTTCCGGATTTATGCTCTATTTGCCATTCCGTTGGTCATTCTGCTGGAGCTTGTAGGAGGAACCTTCGTCGTGAAGAGCATGTTGAACTAAAGCAAAGAAATGGGAAGCAGAAGATAGGATCTCCTGAGCCCCGAGGTAGGTCTATTACTCGGATTTGGAAACAGAAGCCAGGAGTTGTTACTGGTGAATCCTCTAAAGGGGCTCCCACCAATGGAGAATCTGACAAACCTAATAACTGTGAATTACAAATGGTTCTTCATAGTTCTGTCAACATTAGAGAGTTAGTTCTTGATTCTGATTCTGACATGGCCCCTACCTCTCCTTCTCTTAGCTTTATATCTTATCAACTTGATAAAGAGCTAGGAGTCTTAGGTTGGCAAACCTCTCACCCCAATTCTAAGGTTTCTGAAATTCCTAATTCGCAAATCATTGTGCATTCAGGAATCGGTGACAGCTTACAGGTGGTTAATGATACTGAGGAAAAGACTTGGTCTAAAGTCTAGAAAAGAAAGAAGCAAAAAGACAACGTCATTCCCCTTGAGGTCAGTGGTAAACGGCATAGCAAGCCGCCTGTGCGGTTTCAATGATTGTGTTATATTGGAATTGTAGGGGCATCGGTAATGATAGCACTTAACGAGCCCTGAAGCTTCTGTTCCTACAACATCGTCCTGATTTTTTGTGTCTTGCAGAACCTCTTGTTTGTTTTAGTGACACTGCTGATAGGTTTTGGAGATCTCTGGGTCTTTCTCTCATTGCTTGGAATGATAAGGATTCGCCGACTCTTTGGCTTCTTACTAGGGATAATTCTTCTCTTTCTCTTCATTCTTCTCATGCTTAACATGTTACTATTCATCACCAGCTGGGTGATAAATCTTTCCTGCTCTCTTTTGTCTATGGTAGCAACCTAGCTTCGGAAAGATGGGAGTTGTGGTCTTCTCTTTACAGTTGCGCATTTCCAATTAATAATTGGTTGGTATTTGGGGATTTCAATGCTATTACTGGCTCTCATGAGAAGCTTGGTTCCCCTCCTGCTGCTGGATCCTGCAGGGAATTCAGGAATTTTATTGATGATTGTGATCTTATTGGTATTGATACTTTGGGTCAGAGGTTTACTTGGTCCAATGGTCGACAGGGGACGGCTCATGTTGAATGTCGTCTGGATAGAGCTTTAGTGTCTGAGGGCTTTTTAGAATCTTGGGACTCTATCTCTTGCACTGCTTTGGCAAGGTATTGTTCTGATCATTGCCCAATGCTCCTTCAATGCAGAATTGGGGATACAAGGATTGTTAGGTTCAGATTCCATACAATGTGGACCACTAATGTTTCTTTAAAGGGGGTAATTGCTTATCACTGATCTGCTTCCACATCTCTCTTCCTCCTGCTCAACTATTATGTCATAAACTTCGCACTCTTAGGCCTATCCTCAGGGACTGGAATAAAAACGTGTTTGGCAGAATTGATTCTAATATCCTTCTGGCTGAAACTCATCTTGCAGATATTCAAAAGCAAATTTCTGAGCAAGGTGATACTCCGGAGTTGAGTAGTGATGTTTCTGCCGCCTGCTCCAACCTTGATTTACAACTTCTTCGGCAGGAGATGATGTACAGAGAGCAAAGCCGTGTTAAATGGCTTAAAGAGGGGGATATGAACACTAGTTTTTTCCAAAAATCTGCTAGAGTTAGAAAGACTTGGGCCGGTATTAATCATTTAAGGATCGGGGATGAGGGTCCTACTTCTGACACGGCAAGATTATCTGATCATGTTATTGAGTATTTCTCTAATCTCTTTCGTAGTTCTAGGGAGCATATTGATCTTTCGCCTATTAATGAGGTAATTCCCAACTTAGTCACTTCTTTAGAAAATGAAGACTTAGTTTCTAAACCCTCCTTTGAAACTATTAAAGACACGGTCTTTTCCATGGATCCTGACAGTGCCCCTGGTCCTGATGGTTTTAGGGGAACTTTTTACTATTCCTTTTGGGATATTGTTGGACAGGATGTTTGCAATATGGTTCAGGCTTTCTTTGATCATGGTTGCATCCTGCCTGGTTTAAATTCTAGTATTATGGCTCTAATTCCTAAGGTTGCTGAAGCTGACAGAATTGAGAACTTTCGTCCAATTGTAATGAGTAACTTTGGTTTCAAAATCATCTCAAAAATTCTTGCTCATCGTCTTGCAGTTATTGCTGCAAGGATTGTTTCTCCCAACCAGTATGGTTTTCTTAAAGGTAGAAGCATTCATCAGTGCATTGCCTTAGCTTCTGAGGGAGTTAATATGCTTGACAGAAAACGTTTTGGTGGTCACATGGCTTTAAAAATTGATATTCGTAAGGCTTTTGATACTTTAGATTGGAACTTCCTCTTGGCTGTGTTGGATTCCTTTGGTTTTTCTCTCACT
Organism: Euphorbia lathyris; assembly: GCF_963576675.1. Classification (NCBI taxonomy): domain Eukaryota; kingdom Viridiplantae; phylum Streptophyta; class Magnoliopsida; order Malpighiales; family Euphorbiaceae; genus Euphorbia; species Euphorbia lathyris. The sequence continues at coordinate 22,205,037 of NC_088910.1, read as the reverse complement.
TTTAGGGATTGGATCCTTAACATTCTGGCATCTGCTCGTATTTCTGTTATGATTAATGGTTCTCCAAAGGGTTACTTTTCTTGTTCTAGAGGGGTTAGACAAGGGGACCCCCTCTCTCCTCTTCTGTTTGACATTGCTGAGGATTTTTTCTCTCGTTGGCTTGCTAAAATGGTGCGGGAGGGTAGTTATTCTCCTATGTATTATTCTGGTGGAAACTCTTTTCCCTCTCATCTTCTATTTGCTGATGACATGCTCATTTTTGAAGTGGCTTCCTTGAACAACTTGTATGCACTCAAGGATTTCTTCCTACTCTATGGACAGATCTCTGGTCAGCAGGTTAGTTGGGATAAATCTGCTGTCTTTTTTGGTTCTCAGGTGAGTCCTCAGAGGAGGGTTCGTCTGGCTCACTGTCTTGGCATCCGTTTGGAGTCCCTCCCTTTCAATTACTTAGGAGTCCCTCTATTTATTGGAACTCCTAGGGCTCGTCATCTCAGCAGCCTTGCAGACAAATTTCTCTCTCAATTTAGCAAGTGGAAAGGAAGCTCTCTCTCCTTTGTAGGGCGTTTAACTCTAATCAAGTCTGCTATTACTGGTTCTCTGGTTCACTCATTCTTGATCTATAAGTGGCCAGTGGGATTGTTGACAAAGCTCAATAGAAGTGTTAGGAACTTCCTTTGGACGGGTTGTATTGATCAGAGGAAGTTAATCACAGTTCCCTGGAAAACTTGTTGCAAAGGTTTGGAGGGTGGAGGCTTGGGCATTAAGGACTTTAGGATCTTTAACCAGGCTCTCTTGGGTAAGATGTGCTGGGATTTAATTCAAGGAACCAGTCTTACTATTTCTCTGATGAAATCTAGATTTCTGGCTGTCTCTGGTTTGCCTAAAGCTACCATTGCTCCTTCTTCGATTTGGTCTTCTTGTAAATTTGTTTATTCATCCATTTGGGAACAGACCTTTTGGTGGATTGGCCAGTCTTCAAAGCTCAACTTCTGGACTGATAGGTGGATAATTCCTTCGGTAGCGGACAGATTGGGTCTCGATCATCAAGAAAAGCGTTCGCGCTTTAATTCTGTTGATGAATTTTTGATTAATTCGGAGTGGTTTGAAATAGGAAATCTTCCTTCGGATGTTCAAGTCAGTATTCGATCTATTCACAGGGGTAGAGATGTTATTAATTTCTGCGCTTGGCAGCCCTCTACAAAGGGTATTTTCTCTGCCAAAGAATACTATTCGGTTATCAGTTCTAGTTCCTCTTCGGTGGACTGGTATAAATTTGTTTGGAATGCTCACATTCCCCCTTCTCGCTCTTTTACTTTCTGGAGAGTTTTGCATGGACGGGTTCCGACTCATGATCTCCTGCAGCGCCTTAGATTCTCCATTGCCTCTTGCTGTGTTCTTTGTAGCAGGGATGCTGAATCCATTAATCATTTATTCATTAGCTGTTCTTTTGCAGATTCTCTTTGGAGGGCCCTTGAGATTCATTTTGCCTGTTCTTTACCTCGACATTCCCAATTCATCCACTTCTTCAGCAATCTTCGTAGTATTCATTTTGGCTCCCAGGTGTCGACAATCTGGCGTGTTACCGTTATCACTTGCATCTGGTTAATCTGGCATTATCGGAATGAAGCAATATTTAAGAATGTTTCTCCTTCTTTTCAGCACTCGAAGTTCAAACTATTTCGAATGATTCACGAGTCCTTTGCCTTTTCTAAAGATTTTTGCTCTTCGCGAAGAGATGTTGTTATCTTATCCAATCTTCTAGCTTCTCCTAGGCCGCCTCCTGCTCCCAACATTATTCCGGTCCACTGGCTTAAACCTCCTCCGGGCTGGGTTAAAGTCAATGTGGATGGCTCTGCTTTTGGCACTCCTGGCGAGGCTGGAGCGGGTGGTATTTTTCGCAACTATCGAGGTTTTCCTAAAGGTTGTTTTGCTTTTTCTATCCCTCCTTCTTTTGCTTATATGGCTGAATTGAGAGCCGCTATTTTCGCAATTGAGCTCGATTGGGAGAAAAATTGTCATCAACTTTGGGTTGAGTCAGACTCATTGTACGTTGTTAATATGCTTAGACATCGTTCCATGGATGTGCCTTGGAGTATTCGACAAGAATGGTTGCACTGTCTCAGTATTTGCTCTAGGATGAACATTCTCTTTTCTCACATCTTTAGGAAAGAAAATAGAGTTGCTGATGCTTTGGCAAAATTTGGAGTCTCTTCTTCAATGATCTATTGGTGGCCTTCTGCTCCTGATTTTTGTCACAGGTTTATCAATGATGACATTTGTAATATTTCTCATTTGTGTTTCTCTTAATTTTCTCTAAACTTTTCTCAGCCTCTCTTCTTTTTGTTTGTTCTTTCCTCTCCTCTTGTTCAAACGTTCATTTTTTCCTTTTTTAATATATTGCGGGTTTGACAGTTCTTGGGCCATGGGTGCTCACCCCGCTCTAGTTCTGTCTCGTTCCAATTTCTATAAAAAAAAATAATATTTATTAATTAATATAGGATTGAAAAGAGATGAGGGTATACAACATCGTAAATATCGATTATTATGCAGTTAATAGGCTAACCCCATAATTAAGTGCTTGAACTTTCTTGGTTTTAATTGAGCCCCCGATTATTTATTTTTTTAGATTAAACCCCAAACTTTATTTCTCACACACATTGAACCCCTTCTTAGACACAGGCTTTCAAAATGTCATATGTCCCTCATCTCTCCCCCTGCACGAGTTAGGAAGGCACGACCAATATCTGGTGAATTATCGGCATTCACTCACTAATAGTTTCGTTAAGTAAACCATTAGTAAATGACTAAATGTATGTGAAAATTAAAGATTAAGGGCTTAATCAATAAAAATTATAATGACCGGAGGCTTAATCAATAAAGCTATAAAGATCATAATAATAATAAAAAAAATGAGTATGAATCGAATAGAATCAATTTATTATAAATTAACTAATATAATATGTTTGTATATGACATTAGTTAGTATAACATATTTATCGATATTTTTTTAGTCTTTTTATATATTAGTTTGGAAGTAAAATTCTAAATTCAAATAGTATTGTGGAAACAAACGGTATCGATATTTTTTTAGTATTTTTTTATATATTAGTTGGAAGTAAAATTGTAAATTCAATTATTAATTCAAATAGTAATACTACTGCCAAAGTAAAAGACACAAAGTTATTTTTTTTTATGAATCTTTTATTTTCCATTTCAATTTCTTTTGGTATTTGAACTTATATATATTCAAAATTTAGAAGAAAAAAAATAAATTTATTTATTATCTTTAAAAAGTAATAATAAGATAATTAAATAAGTTAATATCATCATCCTTAAATTTTTAAGGTTTTAAAGATTAAGCCCCTGATAAGGCACCAGACCCAGACGAGATTTTTACCAAAAATTTTGGCATAAGATAGGGCCAAACATTGTTACCAGTTGTACCCAATGGCTTCAGACCGGTTCCTTCCTACAACATTTGACGGAGGCTACTATGGCTTTTATTTCTAAGGCCAGTTCTCCTACCAACATGAAGGACATTCTTCTTATATCAATGTGTAATATTATTTATAAGATTATTGCAAAGGTTTTAGCTAATTCGCTGAAGAAAATCCCCTCTGACATTATCTCTGATGAACAATCTACTTTTATCTTGGGTTGTTCTATTACTAATAATGTGATTGTTGCTTTTGAGATTATCCATACAATTAAAAGATATATCAAGGTAAGCATGGGGATGTGACGTTTAAAAATGATATCAACAAAGCCTATGACCGGATTAGGTGGTCCTACTACGAGCTGTCCTAAGTAGATTGGATTTTCATTAGCATTTTATTAGTTGGATCATGCTCTGTGTCCAGTCAGTCCATTACCATTTTTGACTAAATAACGAGTTGTTAGGGCCTATAGTTCTTGACAAAGGCCTCCAATAGGGAGGCACTCTTTCTTGATACATATTTATTATGTGTGTAGAAGGGTTGTCTACTCTTATGAAGCAAGCTGAGGCTCGAGCGTGCTTCATCGTTGTAAGGTAAGTAGATTCGCTCTTAGAATTTCACATCTTCTCTTCATTGATGGCAGTTTCTTCTTTTTTAAAGCCACGAGGAAGGTCGTGCAATGGAAGAGGTATTGAGCTTTTATGACTGTATTTTTGGGAATCTTTTAATCTTTAAAAGTTGGGTATTATGTTCAGTATAAATGTCCACAATGCGATTCATGAAGATATAAAGTCCATACTTGGGGCCTCATCTCAGTTAAATACTGGTAGGTATATGAGATTTTCCTCTCTCGCGACAGCTCTTTAACTTGAATGGTAAGTTGCTTTCTCCAGTTGGGCGAGAAGTTTTTCTTAAAGCTATTGCTTAAGCTATCCCCTCTTTCTGTATGAGTATTTTCCTTCTCCATGTTTCTCTTTTTAATGAATTGCAGAAGATGATGAACTCTTTATGGTGGGGTTTGAATGGTGACAAAAAATGAATTTATTGGGAATCATGGGATAGGTTGTGTTTAAGGAAGGAATGTTGTGGTTTAGGTTTCTATCAGTTGGAAGGGTTTAACCTTTCCTTGTTTGGGAAGAAAGCTTGGCACAAAGTCTCTGTCACACCCGACCCTAGACGACCTCAATCGGCATCGGGCGTGAAATAGAAAGATCATAATCAATACTTAGGAGTCTCCAATTTATCCAAATATCATTATATTACAATCGCAATACCAAAGTTCTAACCATAATTCTAACAATAAGCAGCCAACTTCCAAATCTCACCTAATCGGTCGGTAACCTTCTCTATATCTTGTACTTTCTTACCTAAAAACATTAAAAAAAACGTGAGACAAAAATCTCAGTAAGAAACTATCAGCCATAAAAACCAACTTTACTTAACATAGATATATACATTTATAAAGGGATTTAATCAAAACCTTATAAAATATACTCAAACCGAATCAAACGAATCAAAACAAATAAACGTTTCATCAAACCAATTCATAATCAAATAAATGTTTTCTCAAACCAACTTGTAATCAAATAAGTGTTTTATCAAACCAACTCGTAATCAATCAAACGTAAAACCTTATATCAAAATCAATCATAACCGAAAACATGATCCAAATGAACTTAAAACATTGTATCCATCCTCGAGTTTCTCCCCTTAAGTATTAATCCATAACCACATATATAGTCGAGACGTCTCTTAACATTGTCTATCCCATATGGTCTTACCCAACACTTCGTTGCCATACCCAATAGGTCTTCAGACTGTGTACACAGGCCACGCCCCTCACTGAACATGGTCTTCAAATATAAAACCACCAATCCGGATAACTCTCGATGGATATAAAATCATAAAATCATAATGTATTCAAATTTCCTATCACAATCAAATTCCAAACTATTTCATAACCATAAATCATTTGGCTTCAATTAGCCCTTTTGTATCATAAAAATCATATTTGGACTTCAATCCAAAATAATAACAACAATAACTGCAACAGATTTCTCAATCCAAAAACAATTCGTAAGAAATCATCAAATTCATTTTGTTCAATATAGATATATATTGAAACCAAAAACATATATGTATATATGTAAATCAACCAAATTAAGCCTTAAATCAACATAATCAAGTAAAATCTGAAATTCACATAGAAGCATGTCAATAGCTTCATTTGAACCATAATTTCACAATAAAAAGCAAAATCGTGAAAACCTCAATTTACAAAATACCTGTATAAACCCTAAAATATCAATTTCTGAAAATTCTTTGATATATATTTATCTATATACATAAAACTCAAAATATAGTTGATAGTTACTTACCTTGGTCACTAATTGAAGAAAATACACCCGATCGATTCGCCTCTAAACTCTGTCTAAGACGTTTTCTCTCCAAACACTATCGAAACTCAAAAACTCTTCGGTTAGGACTTAGATCTATACATAAGGATGTTATGGTTCCAATTTCGAGTGATTCGGACGGTCGAATCTCCGTAAATCAAAAAAACGGTGAAGAAACGGTCGAAGAACGACGAAGAACTGATAAAGATGAAAGAAGAAGAAAAATGCCATCATCTGGAACATTTCGCGAGATATATATCAAATTCGGCAAAGATCCTGTTTGGTCCTCCATCTTTATATAATCTTTAAAAATTACTCTAAACTTTTAATTTACACATAAAACCATCAAATTAACTCCAAACTTTTCCTATAACACCGATTTAACTTCACACACCCAATAATTATAATATATATTACTATCAAGGTATAAATTCTAGAAATTTAGATCCGGACGTGACAGTCTCAATAGTAATGCTCTTGCACGTAAGGTTCTCAAAGCTAAATACTTTCAGAATGGGGATTTCTTATCGGCTAATTTGGGTAGTAACCCTAGCCTAGTTTGGAGGAGGATTTTCGAGTCTAGAGTTGTGGTTACTGAAGGGTGTAGGTGGAGGATTGGAGCGGGTGACTTGATACAGGTTTGGGACATCCCTTGGATTCCTAATAATATGGATTTCAAGCCTCAGACTCTACCTACCGCAGGTTGGGAGGAATTGATGGCAGTGGATTTACATATGTATGGTAGAGACGAGTGGAATGTTGGCCTTATGGAAGAAGTTTTTGACTCAAGGGATGTTCATAATATTCTAACTCTCCCTCTGGGAAATGCAAAAGATATGGACACACTAGTGTGGAATTTCAAGAGTGGTGACAGTACTCTATTAAGTCAGGGTATTGCATTTCCTTTCAGAAATTTTTCGGTACCAGTGTCACAAAACTTGCGGGGGATTAGACTAGTATTTGGAGATTAAATGTTCTGCCGAAAATAAAAACTTTTATTTGGAGGCCATATAACGATTATTTGCCAAATCGTGAGAAACTCTATCTAAAAGGGCTTAATGTTCAGAATGTCTATGCCATATGTGGAGCCGTAGGTGGGCATAATTTTCACTTATTTCTGGATTGTGAATATGTTTTTGCTTGTTGGAAGTTTTTGGATATTAACCTTGGTGATATGCATGAAACTAGTCTGCTTACGTTGGTTTCTTCCTATTTCCGCAAGGTTGGAACTGCTACGCTACAAGCAAAACTTTGCATGGTACTATGGACTTTATGGTCATAGAGAAATAACATGTGTTGAAATACCTTTCCACATAATTTTGATTTGACAAAATTGTTTAAATATAAATTATAACACATATCCTAAACACACTAAGTTTAAATGCTTTGATTTATTCTACTAATGTGTTTGTTCAATGTTGAGTATAAATGTTATAAGTCATAAGGATTGGAAGGCCCAAGCCCAATACGGAAACCAAGGCCCAAGTTAAACAACTCAGTACACTCGGCCCGCGTATGTCAAGACGCTGCCGTTTTTGTTCAAAACGCAACTCAGCAATCGGAAGGATCTAGAAGACCTTCGGGAACAACTTCAAGATGAAGCTGCTGAGTAGTCTCGACAAAGCGTACAAGACAGCAGCTGGCAAAGGAAAACTTCCAGACAAAGTGTTTCCTCTTTTGGCAAAGTTCAGACGACACAGTATGCTGTCCAGTTGACTTTACCATAAAAGGAGAGACCATCTGCTGTGCTGACCGAGGACAGAAGATACACGATTATGATTGGCCGAGAGCTCTGTGCAAGTCAGGATGACAACGACATATAGCCGTTTCCCTCCAACGGTTATTTCGAAATTCGAAATGACCGAATGACCAGACGTCTCTATAAATAGTGCCATCACAAGCTTCACAACACACAGAACTTGATCAAGCCATTACGCTGACCAAATCTCTACAAGTTCTGCAAGCAAGAAGCAAAGCAAATTTCTTACACTACATTTTCATATTTGTGTAAAAGTCTAGAGTGATTGTAAATCGTCTAAAGTGTCTTAGCACATCTTTGTATTAGGACAAAAACACTTATCATTTCTAGAAATAGAAAGGAGAGGCTGAGTACTCGGTTTTAAGTACTCAGCGGAGAGATTAGGATTGAGTAGAAGTATAGAGGAAGGTACTCTTGTCATACTCAATTGCTGATATTGTAAAAGGTTTGAGGCTCTACCTTTAAAGAGCTCAATAGAGGATTTGAAATCTCGGAGGTGTTCCGGGGACAGGACGTAGGCTTAGAAGAAGCCGAACCTGGATAAATCTGCTGAGTGAAGTATTTCTAAACCTTAACTCCTAATTTATATTGCTTGCTTTAAATAATCAAAACTGACCAAGTAAAGAGGTCAAGTTGAGTTGTGCGCGTTGAACGTCTGAGTTTAGGAATAGACTCCAAGTGCTATCTCCTGACTCAAGCTGAGGAACTGACCTAGTCACCTGTTGACTAAGCCAGTATCTTGCTGTTTACTCAGCGCCGCTGTTCACACCTTTTTCTTTAGAAAAAGAAGTCTGCCTAAATTGCGAAAAAAGTTTAAATAGTTCCTAACCCCCCCCTTGGAACTATACTTGCAACTAAACAAGGGACCAACAAGTGGTATCAGAGCTCTAAAAGCTCACTTTAAAAGGTCTAACAACCTTGAGCTGATCCCTACCATGGGCGAAAACAGCACTCGGTTTCTCCCTGGAAACCAAACAACTCAAATACTGCCTGAGGGGCTGTCCATTACTAGGCCTCCCCTATTCTTCGGGGTCAAACTATACCTTCTGGAAGAATAGGATGAAAAACTTCATTCAGGCTACAAACATGAGTGCCTGGCTATCTATAGTCCAAGGGCCATTTGTACCTGTTGAGGTTGTGGCTGGCCAAACAGTTATAAAAGCTGAGGCCAAATGGACAGAGGATGATCTTAAGAAGCTTCAAAACCATGCTTCGGCTATCAATATGCTTCACTGTGCGCTCGATGCTGCAGAATATAACAAAATCTCAGGTTGTGAGTCGGCACAAGAGATCTGGAAGAAGCTGGAAGTCACCTACGAGGGAACAAACAAAGTAATAGAATCCAAGGTGAATCAGCAGATGAGACTGTACGAGCTGTTCGAGATGAACAATGATGAGGGCATTTCAGACATGAACGCAAGGTTCACCAACATCATTAATGAGCTCAAGAGACTTGGGAAAATCTTCACTGAGGAAGAACAAGTCAAAAAGATACTCAGGAGTCTTCCAGAAGACTGGCAAGCAAAGAAGACAGCAGTTGAGGAAGCTCAGGATTTAACCACCTACAAATATGACGAACTCATCGGTTCATTGCTGACCCATGAGATATCCATGAAAAACTTTGAGGTGAAGGAAAAATCTGATGACAAGAAGCAGAAGTCACTTGTCATGAAGGCTGACTCCACTGACGGGAGTTCAACTGATGATGAGGAGATGGCCATGTTCACAAGAAAGATGAAGAGGCTGTTCAGGAAGAACGACAAATATTCTAAAAAGCCTTACAAAAAGTTTGATAAGTATAAGGCTGACTCAAGCGACAGCAAATACAGAAAGGACAGCTCAAAGCCCATTACATGCTTTGAGTGCCATCAAGCTGGCCATATTAAGTCAAACTGCCCCACGCTGAGGAAAGACAAAAAGAGTGGGAAGAAGGCAATGGTGGCTACTTGGAGTGACAGTGATGAATCCTCATCAACAGAAACTGATGCCACCGAGTCAGCGAAGATATGCTTTATGGCTGACGAACTTGCTGAGCCATGCGTCTCTGAGCATGCTGACCCATCCATCGCATCAGATGATGAAGAGCAATCAAATGAGGTAATTTCTCTTCCCCAGCTCAGAAACGATATGGTTAATGCCCTGAGTGATCTCTATACACTTGTTAAAAAGTGTAATAAAAAGGTTAGAGCACTCAGCAGGCGCTGTGACGAAGTGGAAGAGGTCAAACTGAGTGACCTCAGATACCTTCTTCAGGACAACTCGACTCTGCATGATAACATGAAGATCATGCATGAGTATGTGTCTGAAGTCCAGACAGTTTCAAAGAAACTGAGGAAGGACGTCACAACCATCCAGAACCAACTAAAGGTTCCTAAGAAAAATAACATTCCTCTGAGAACTCAGTACCAAGGTACTCAGCAGAGATGGAATCCCCAGCGAAAAGTCCAGTGTGACTTTTGTGGGAAGTTAGGACACACTACTAAAGTGTGCTGGCATGCTCAGCACTGGGGTGCTGACAAGTCAGTAAAAAACCCTAAACAGAAGGTCAGTTGTGACTTCTGTGGAAAGAATGGCCATACTGTCCATGTATGTCGTCATAAAATAAAATATGATGCTATACCTGTTGCACCTAACAAGTCAGGACCCAAAAAGAATTGGGTACCTAAAAGTAACTAGTTACAATGCAGGTAAGCCTGAGATGTGCCGAGAAGTCAAAGATGTGGTATATTGACAGCGCATGCTCAAGGCATATGACGGGTGATGAAACTCATTTCATCATGTTTGAACGTAAACGAGGAGGGAGTGTAAGTTTTGGAGACAATAAGAAGGGTAAGATAGTAGGCTCAGGAACCATCGGAGGTAATCCTACTATTGAATCTGTCTCCCTAGTCAGCGGACTCAAATATAACTTACTCAGCGTAGCTCAGCTATGTGACAATGGGAGAAAAGTTATATTTGATGCTACTCGATGTAAAATATACGAGGGTAAAACTAATGAGTTAATTTTAACTGCCCCTCGGATAGATAATGTCTTTATGCTAGACTTAGAGAAAAAGTTTTCAAAAATTGTGTGCTTAGTAACAAAGGAAGAAAATTCCTGGCTATGGCACAGGAGACTTGGTCATGTAAGCATGGACCTCCTGGCCAAACTAGCAAGAAAGCAATTGGTTGAGGGACTGCCTGAACTTAAATTCCAAAAAGATCAATTATGCCACGCTTGCCAAGCTGGAAAACAAACCAAACAATCTTTTCACAGTAAAAACATTGTCTCAACTAAACGTCCGTTAGAATTACTACACTTGGATCTCTTTGGTCCAGTCCAGCCGCTGAGTCTGGGTGGAAGAAGATTTTTCTTGGTCATTGTAGATGATTTCTCTCGGTATACGTGGGTTATCTTGCTGACCAGCAAGGATGAGACCTTTGAGACATTTTCAAATTTGGTTAGAAAAATTGAAAATGAAAAAGACCTAAAATTAGCTCATATCCGTAGTGATAACGGTGGGGAATTCAAAAACTAAAAGTTTGTTGAATTCTGTGAAGCCAGCGGCATTGACCACAATTTTTCTGCTCCTAGAACATCTCAGCAAAATGGGGTTGTAGAAAGGAAGAACAGAACTCTGATTGAAATAGCCAGGACAATGCTGGATGAGCATAGGCTTCCAAACTATTTTTGGGGTGAGACTGTTAACACAGCATGCTACATTCTTAATAGGGCTCTAGTTAGACCTATACTCAAGAAAAACCCCTATGAACTTTGGAAAGGACGAAAGCCCAATATTGGATACTTTCGTGCCTTTGGTTGTAGATGTTTTATTTTAAATACCAAAGATAGCTTAGCAAAGTTTGATTCAAAAGCTGATGAAGCTATCTTTCTGGGCTACTCAACAAACAGCAAAGCATACAGAGTTTTTAATAAGCGAACTCAAGTTTTAGAAGAGTCAATACATGTAGAGTTCGATGAAACTGACCCTGCAGGTAGATACCAGCCGCTGACCGAAGATGATCCAAACTCAGTAACCATCGCTGACTCAGAACCAGCTACTGAGTCATTCACGAAAAGGTTGACCAAGAGTAAGAGTGAACCTAAGATTACTTTTACTGACCCATTTACTTCTGCAGAGATTGTTGAAACAGGAACAGCACAAGACATGAATCTACCCAAAGAAATAAGGATTCCTAAAGGGCACTCCGAAAGTGCAATCCTTGATTCTGCTGGGAATACCCTGATGATGAGGAATCAACTCAGGAAATACCTCAGCAATGTTGCTTTCGTCTCAGTACAAGAACCGAAGAATTTCGCTGAAGCTGAGTACGATGAATTCTGGATGAACGCAATGCAAGAGGAGCTCGATCAATTTCGAAGAAATGATGTATGGGAGTTAGTGCCTCATCCAAAGAGTCAAAAGACCATCGAAACAAGATGGGTCTTCAGGAACAAGATGGACGAACAAGGAAACGTAGTCAGGAACAAAGCAAGGCTTGTAGCTCAGGGCTACAGTCAGCAAGAAGGTATAGACTACGGTGAGACCTTTGCCCCAGTGGCAAGGCTGGAGGCAATTAGAATATTATGTGCATATGCATCTTACATGAATTTTAAATTATTCCAAATGGATGTCAAAAGTGCATTTCTTAATGGAGTTATAAACGAGGAGGTTTATGTAAATCAACCTCCAGGTTTTGAGGACCCTAAGTTCCCAAACCATGTTTACAAACTCAAAAAGGCTCTGTACGGCCTCAAGCAAGCACCACGTGCTTGGTACGAGAGGCTGACCAGTTTCCTGCTGACTAGAAATTACGTCAGGGGCAAAGCTGATACAACCTTATTCATTAAGAAAAAGGGTAAAGATACCCTGCTGGCCCAAATTTATGTTGATGATATAATATTTGGTGCAACTAACGAATCAATGTGCAAGGAGTTTAGCAAACAAATGCAGACTGAGTTTGAAATGTCTATGATGGGAGAACTCAACTTCTTCCTCGGTCTTCAAATTAAACAAGGAAACAATGGCATCTTCATCAGTCAAGCAAAATATGCCAAGGAGATCTTAAAGAAATATGACTTGGAAAATTGCAAGCCAATATCCACTCCTATGGGCACTGACACTGTCCTCTGCGCTGATGAGAATGGTAAGTCAGTAGACAGCAAGTTATATCGAGGTATGATAGGCTCTCTACTTTACGTAACAGCCAGTAGACCGGACATTCAGTTTTCAGTATGCTACTGTGCTAGATATCAATCTAACCCTAAGGAATCTCATTACATTGATGTAAAAAGAATCCTTAGATACTTGCAAAGCTCAGTGAACGCAGCTTTGTGGTATCCAAATACTCATGATTTTACACTTATCGGATACACTGACGCTGACTATGGACGAGATAAGCTGGAACATAAAAGCACCTCTGGAGGATGCCACTTTTTAGGAAGCTGTCTTGTATCCTGGTTCAGCAAAAAGCAGGCGTCAGTAGCCTTGTCCACCACTGAAGCTGAGTACATTGCTGCTGGTCACTGTGTTGCTCAAGTCCTGTGGATCAAGCAACAACTTGAAGATTATGGTGTTCAAACGAAGACAATTGAGGTCAAATGTGATAACAAAAGTGCAATTGATCTGTCCAAGAACCCAATACAACACAGCAGAATGAAGCATGTCAGCATCCGACATCACTTCATTAGAGACCATGTACTCAAGGGTGAGATTAAGCTGACCTTTGTCCCAACGGACGAACAGCTTGCGGATATCTTCACGAAGCCACTGGCACGTGAGCAGTTCAGCATACTGAGAGAAGCAATTGGTATGTTTAATCCTCTTCAGTAAAATTCCTGTGCTAAATGAATATTGAATGCTGAGTGAATTACATGCTGAATGATTTATTGTTTGCTGAGTATCTCCTTGAAACTGACTGAATATACAATACTGAGTAAATTAGTTTAGAACTTGAACTTAAAATCATCCTTAAATAATGCACTAACCACTCAGAATATCAAACGCTTGACATTCTAAATACTGAGTGATTAATCTGTTAGCATAAATGCCAAGCACGCGTATAACCTAGGATGACGTATTCACCGTAATGTGTCATAAATGCCAGGATCCTTGTCGGTACATGATCCCAAGGCAAAACTGACACATGGATTTGGTTAAGATCCACACCGTTCAACTTGTCTATAAATTATGGGCATTTCCCCATTTTTTACTCTTTACGCTTAACAAATTCTTAAGGCTAAGAAATTACTCAAATTTCTCTCTCTCAAATACCTCTATTCTCTCCATCTTAAAAGAATGACTAAGTTATCCTTCAACGTCTCCGGTGCCGGCCACCAAAAGTCCAGCTCCGATGAACCTTCACGAAACCCCTCTACACCGAGCAAGGGTAAAACTGGCCAAACCTCTGGCCAAGGGAAAGCTGTTAAGATCAGGACCTACTCAAAGGTCTTCGACAATGTACGTGAATGGAAGGTAGAACCCTCTAGATGGGTTTCGGAGCACTTTGTACAGAACGAACAGCCATTTGCTGAGTGGATTTCCAAGAATGAATGGACTGGGCTGTTCTCGGTCAGGGATGAGACATATCCTGACCTAGTGAGGGAATTTTACCACAACCTCAAGGTTGCCAGTGACTCCGCCGACTACCTGAGCACTGAAGTAAAAGGGAAAACCATCTTCATCAACCCTCTGTACATAGGAAATCTCCTCCAGCTCAAAACTGAGGGAGTAAGGCTGAGAAAGTCAGGAGATCAGGACAAGACTGACTACGTCCATACCTTCTGCAAACCTGAGGGTCACTCAGGAGAGATCTCAGCATCTTCAATGGGACAACATCAGAAGATGGCTCACTACCTGCTGAGCTATTTCATTTACCCAAAGATCAACTGCACTACATCAGCAACCAACTTTGAACAGTGCTTCATATGGCACATGCTGACGTACACCCCCATCAACATGCCAATTTTCTTAGTTGCTGGGTTCCTACGCAGCATGGGTACAATGAGGTTGGGATCAATCATCACCAGGATCCTCATCGACCACAAGATTGACCTCGAAGGTGAGGAATCTTTTAGAGGAACTGAAATCACAGCTGCCTCGCTGAGGGCACTTAAATTTGGACAGCCCTTGAAGAAAGGAAAAGCTGCTGCTGGCCAAGCTGATCAGACTGAGGAGACTATTGCTGAGCCTAAGAAAGGGCGAAGAACTAAGGCCCCAGTTTCTCGCAAGAGAAAATCTGCTGAGGCACCTAATGCTGTGTCTCCAGCAAAGAGGCAGAGGTCAGCTGGAAAGTTAGCTGAGAAGAGAAGAATGCAAGATGAGCCTGACACTGAGGAAGCTGCTGAGCTATCTCAGAAGAAGCAGAAGTCTTCAACACTGGCACCTCTCGACGTCATGCCGACAGATTTTATTATACCTGGTGATTCTCATTTCACTCAATGCCAAGGTACTGATGCTGAGGAACCTGAGGTCAAGTTAGATGACCACTTCATCTCCCAAGTTGAGGAAGAACTTGATGGAGATAATACTGAAGAAGAAGAAGAAGACGATGAAACCAGCGGTCAGGATGACGCTGAGGAGTCTGAAGAGTATGACATCGAAATTGAAGCTGAGGACGCTAACACTGGGTTAGCTGGTGGAGCTGTGCAGACTTACACTGAGTTAGCTGCTAGAATTGAGCAAGTGGATCAAGCTGACCAGACCCATAATGAGGAAAAAGAACCTACTCACTCAGAAGAACCTGCTCATCATACCTTTCCACCACGTAGAAGGCGAAAGCTGGTTAAGGCCAGTGAGAAAATGGTCAGTGAACCCCCTTTGCAATCACCATCTATTCCTGAACTTGTCCTCTCCAAGACAACAAAGGATCCTTCTACCGTCCAATTAAAATTTTTCAAACGGCCCTCAACTTCCTCTACTACAACGCCGTTGGAAAAACAAGCCTCTGTTTCTTCTCAACAGGAACATGCCGAGCATCATACTTCCACTACTTCAACCAGTCAGGTTGAACCGACCACTGCTCATGCTGTCTCCTCAAGCATGGTGCTGACTCCCCATCATTCTGTCGTCAGCACAGACAGTGTTCGAGTTAACACCTCTACAACCAATCTCTCTGCCGATCACACAACAATTCCTCCATCTCAAGTGCAGATTGAGCAAACTCATCCTGTCACTGACCAGGGTACTCCTCTCACACCCTTCTCTTCTGGTCATACGGATGTACATAGGGATGCCACTGAGTCCGGCAAGAAGCTCATCGACTCAGTGCAAGCTCTCATCCAAGATCTTCAACAGTCTGCTTCACCTGCTGCTGGATCCTCATTCCCAGAGACAACTCAGCTCTCCCAAGTCACTCTACTTCTCAACGAAGTCAAGGGACTCAAGGACCTGCTGAATGTCGTCTTATCATTTCAAGCCCAGCAAGCAAAGCAAGACTCACTTGCCAAGTTGGCAGAGATTCAACTGTCCACAATTCAACATCTGAACTCGCTACATCAGCAAGTCCAGAGGTTATCTGCTGTGAACACTGACTACGCCACTTCCTCAGAACTGAAGATGCTTTTTGCTCAGCTGCATACTGAGCAACTCAAGACAAATGAGCAAATGGTGTCCTATAGTCAGTGCTCAGTTGAGCAAATCAGTGAGGCTGTCAGGCTACTTAACCTGAACAAGCAAGAAATGGATACTGACGCGTTGAAGCAGAATGAATTGTTGTCTCTCGCACAACAATCCTTCAACCATATCCGTCATAATAATATTCAACAACATCACTATGACTCAGAACTTCTGAAGACATTCCACCAAGTCTTCGTTGGCCTCTCTGAAGCTCTCATCTGGCAAGCCAAAGCTCAAGCCTTCAGTGTAAATATGCTCAGTGCTGCTGATCTTCATATACCAGTAGAAGTCTCAGCTGATGGGGTTGCCATTTTTGATGGCCTGAACGAAAGTGCTGACAAACTAAAAGAGCTTTCACAAGAACTTTCTCGTGCTGTCTTAACCGATGCGTTCAAGCTCCATGAAGTTGACAAAATGGGGGAGAAAGCGCAAGCTGCCAGAGCTCAGCATGAGCGACATCAGTACGAGCGAAGTCAGTCACAGGGCAAGAAAAAGAAATAGATAGACTAGCATGCTTAAGCCACATCTGTGTAACCCATTTTGTCTAGTTTACTTCTTTTGTCTATATACTTGCTGACTTCTCTCAATATATATATCATACTTTATTTCCTGATTTCAATACTGAGTTATGATATATGCTTTTATAGTACTGAGTTACTTTGTATCTTCATCAGCCATACTTAACACTTATAATATTTATTGACTAAATGATATGCTGATAACATGTTTGACATCATACTATGATCTTATGAAACAT
Organism: Euphorbia lathyris; assembly: GCF_963576675.1. NCBI lineage: Eukaryota > Viridiplantae > Streptophyta > Magnoliopsida > Malpighiales > Euphorbiaceae > Euphorbia > Euphorbia lathyris. The sequence goes on along the minus strand of NC_088910.1, from coordinate 22,188,091 downwards.
TCTGATAAAGAACTCATTGAACAATAATTTGCTCAGCGCGGTCTGTATATCTAAAACTTCCGCTTAACACTGAGTAAATAGAATATGTAATATAGCTGACCTACACCTAAAAACTGACCTTAGACTCACTCATTTAAATTCTTAAATGATGCAATTAAAACTAAGTCAGTAGTGCAACCCTTACGGGGGAGTTTGCTGAATGATATAAGGTCAACTATCATGGGGGAGCTCATACTGAATGCCTTGCTGAATAGTTTTGCCAACATCAAAATGGGGGAGTTTGTTGAAATACCTTTCCACATAATTTTGATTTGACAAAATTGTTTAAATATAAATTATAACACGTATCCTAAACACACTAAGTTTAAATGCTTTGATTTATTCTACTAATGTGTTTGTTCAATGTTGAGTATAAATGTTATAAGTCATAAGGATTGGAAGGCCCAAGCCCAATACGGAAACCAAGGCCCAAGTTAAACAACTCAGTACACTCGGTCCGCGTATGTCAAGACGCTGCCGTTTTTGTTCAAAACGCAACTCAGCAATCGGAAGGATCTAGAAGACCTTCGGGAACAACTTCAAGATGAAGCTGCTGAGTAGTCTCGACAAAGCGTACAAGACAGCAGCTGGCAAAGGAAAACTTCCAGACAAAGTGTTTCCTCTTTTGGCAAAGTTCAGACGACACAGTATGCTGTCCAGTTGACTTTACCATAAAAGGAGAGACCATCTGCTGTGCTGACCGAGGACAGAAGATACACGATTATGATTGGCCGAGAGCTCTGTGCAAGTCAGGATGACAACGACATATAGCCGTTTCCCTCCAACGGTTATTTCGAAATTCGAAATGACCGAATGACCAGACGTCTCTATAAATAGTGCCATCACAAGCTTCACAACACACAGAACTTAATCAAGCCATTACGCTGACCAAATCTCTACAAGTTCTGCAAGCAAGAAGCAAAGCAAATTTCTTACACTACATTTTCATATTTGTGTAAAAGTCTAGAGTGATTGTAAATCGTCTAAAGTGTCTTAGCACATCTTTGTATTAGGACAAAAACACTTATCATTTCTAGAAATAGAAAGGAGAGGCTGAGTACTCGGTTTTAAGTACTCAGCGGAGAGATTAGGATTGAGTAGAAGTATAGAGGAAGGTACTCTTGTCATACTCAATTGCTGATATTGTAAAAGGTTTGAGGCTCTACCTTTAAAGAGCTTAGTAGAGGATTTGAAATCTCGGAGGTGTTCCGGGGACAGGACGTAGGCTTGGAAGAAGCCGAACCTGGATAAATCTGCTGAGTGAAGTATTTCTAAACCTTAACTCCTAATTTATATTGCTTGCTTTAAATAATCAAAACTGACCAAGTAAAGAGGTCAAGTTGAGTTGTGCGCGTTGAACGTCTGAGTTCAGGAATAGACTCCAAGTGCTATCTCCTGACTCAAGCGGAGGAACTGACCTAGTCACCTGTTGACTAAGCCAGTATCTTGCTGTTTACTCAGCGCCGCTGTTCAAACCTTTTTCTTTAGAAAAAGAAGTCTGCCTAAATTGCGAAAAAAGTTTAAATAGTTCCTAACCCCCCCTTGGAACTATACTTGCAACTAAACAAGGGACCAACAACATGGTCTAGAATAAGAAAATTCTCCCTGCCCGAATTAATTTTTAACAGTGCATGTTGCTTTTACATGATTTCTAGGTTTCTGTTGCCTTGCGATTGAAGGATGGAGTTACAGTACAACCAACTATTTCGAATTTGTGGACCTTCCCTGCTACTGGGTTACTAAAACTGAATATTAATGTCTCCGTTGACACTGAAAATTGCAGAATTAGTTTGGGTCATGTGGGTCGCGATTCCTTAGGTCGAGTTGTGGGCTCACATTCAAAATTTCTTCGAGAAAATTGGCCTCCTCTGTTAAAGAATGCAATTGGATTAAAGGAAAGTCTAGGGTGGATTATTTCTCGAGGTATCTACAATCTTTGTATCGAAACGGATGCTAAGGGGACGGTAGATGACCTCTTCTCAAAGGCCTATCATATTTTAGAGCTTGTATGTGTTTTAACTGTCTGTAGAGAGTTAGCTGTAAAGTGTCTTAGACCTGTTTGATCATCAGTTTCAGCATTTAAAATTAATATATCAAGTGTTTATTGAGTTTAAGCTTGTTTGATAACACAACTTAAATATTTCAGTTAAGTCACAGAATCATTTATTCAAAAGATTTAACTTAAAATTTTAAATTGAACATTATTAACTAATATTTTTAAATACATAACTTTTAGTATTTATCAAACAATTATATCATTTAATATTTTCAGCATTTATAATATTCAGTACTTAAAATTCAGTACTTATTTTCTCAACACTCAATTTTAAGTTTCACTAAACGCCACCTAAATTTTCAATCAGTCTTTATTCCTCGTTCAACAAATAAGATTGTAGATACGTTGGCAAAGAATTCATCTTTTTTTAAGCTAGCCCCTCCTATTGGGACTCGGCCGTTAGTAGGGGTGGCAATGGAGCGGGACGGGGACGGTTTTGCATCCCCCATTCTGCCCCTAATATTTTCGAATGCGGTTTCGGGGAATCCCCAAATAAATGTTCGAGGATTTTTTGGCACCCACACCCATCCGCACAGTTCTCCACGGGTTTCGAGGAATCCCGGATCCCCAAATAAAATTTAAAAAATTCTCTAAATTAAAAAATTATCCAATCCCCAAATTTAAAATTCACCACCTGTTAGTGGTATAAAATATCAGTTTAAAGCAGCAATAAAAATGAAATTATAAAATATAACTTTAGAGTAGCAATAAAACAAAATTAAAGTACTGATATAATAAAAAAAAACTCAGCATTCAGTATCAGTATTGATATAATACAAAAAAAAAACTCAGCATTTAGTACTGATATATCTAAATACATGTGATATAACAAGAGTAGCAATAAAACAAAATTAAAGTACTGATATAATAAAAAAAACTCAGCAGTCAGTACTGATATATCTAAATACATGTGATATACCAAGAGCAGTAATAAAACTAAATTAAATTATTGTAGATGTAGATAATAGTACTAGTTAACTTATAACAATTCTGATTATTTTATTAATCACATTTAAATACTAATTATCTTATATATATATATATATATATATATATATATAATATTTTATTTTATTGTTTGGAAATTTTGCGGGGATTTTGCGGTCGGTTTTTCGGTGGCAATTTGCGGATCCCCACGGTTCGGGGATAGTAATACCCACCCCGCCCAATTTTAATGTTCGGGACTAAAATCTCCCATGCCCCCAACCCCGCACCTAAAATTTTCGGTTTTCTCCGCCCTATTGCCACCCCTAGCCCTTAGTTGTAATCAAGCTTCGGATATACCCATGGCTATCTATTATTAATAAAATTTCTTCCCTTCGTTTCAAAAAAAGATCCTTAAAATGTTTCCCCCAAAAAAAACTAAAGAATTAAGGAGGACACATGAATTATTATCCCGAAACTGAATTTTGATATTTGTTTAATATCCAATTACTACTAGATTATAGATAGTCTCATTAATTACTGACTCTGAAATCAATAATTAAGCAAGAAATATTAATCAAATCTTATTCGCTGAAGGCTTTATTAAATTAAAAAATCTCACTTAGCACTGACTTTTCAATTATTATTATTATTTACAAATCGCAAGTTGAAAATGGATCTTAAATTCAAACACATTGAATTGATCGCATGTTATTATTATTGGATTTATGTTGGTCCAAACCTTATTAAATTTTATGATATATAGTTCTAATAATCAGTTAGTTGTTTGTGGTATTAATTGTTGCTAGGATAAGATTACATTAATATTAATATGCACAAATTATTTAGAAGTTCACGTGACTAATTGTCATACTTGTCTAATAAAATTCTGTAAATAAGTTGGGCAGATTTTATGATTATTTTGTTTTTCAAATTTACAAGAAAAATTGTTAAGGAAAATTTACATAGAAGTTCATTTTGGAAACTATCTATATAAGTTATGAAATTATTTCAACCTAATAAAATTATTACTTTTAATTAATTTTAAAAAATATAGTTTATAAATTAATGGTCTAGAATATATTATCTAGGGTTTATGATTTATAAATTGGAGTTTGGAATTTTAAATTAGGATGTAAAATCATATTTTATATAATAATAATGACATATTTAGAATTAAGTTTGCTAATCTGATTTAGTTATAATTTTATTGTTAATTATGATATTCATGTAGACCCAATTATTAAACCTTGTGATGAGAGATATGGATTTGCAGAACAACTAACTTAGAGAATTCTATAGGTCAAATACAAACTTTAATATGCCATTATCCTCTATATATTATGTTTACACCATAATTTAAATTTTCTAGGCTCTAATTCATAAATCATAAACTCTAAAAAATATATTTTAGACTTCTAATTTAAAATTTCTAATCCTTAAAATATATTAAAAGTACTAATTTTATTAGTTTGATATAATCCAAAATTATGACTTACATAGTTATAAATAGTTTTTAAAAGATAAATTTCTGTGTAATTTTCCCAATTTTATATCCAAACCCATTCAAAAGATAAGCCCAACAAAATCAGGCCCATTTGATCAAATGATTACTTTTTTTTTAGGGTAAATTATACTATTGTCAGGATTAACAAATTATTTACAAGTGTCTCATACCACTAACTAAAAATTTGACAAAAACAAAAATAAAGTTATGATATTTTAAAATCATATAATGTCTAAATACATAAAAATAATTTTGATAATTGTAAATAAAAATTAAAATCTAATTTTTTGATGTAATTTCTTATTCTTTTTAACTCATTGATCATTAGATATTTATCTCCATTTTATCTTCTCTATATTGACTTGGTCGTTGGAGTTTACTTAGGAATCAATTCCAATGCAGGAAGAAAACGACATTAAAACAATATCCGGAAATCCCACAGTTCTATTATTTTAGGTAGCGGTAGGTTTATTTACTTTCAAAGTCAGAATAGATTAGATACATGGATGTATAAGGTTTATAGGAATTGATAGAGTGAAAAAAATTGAATATTAAACCTGACAATTAGGATATTAATTTTTAATACTGGAACCAACTCTCATTAACAATGAGAAAACTTTGACATAGTTGACTCATCAATTTATACACATATTGGTCAATGTTTAAATGTTTGACTCTATCAGTATAAGTAATAATGTAGTTGCTTTCATTTTCTAAAAAATAAGATTTCAATACATATTAAGCTAGCTGGCCTTCATTTATTCCTTCAATATTTTGTTGGAAATTTGAATTTTTAAATTGTGATGATTTATTATTTTGAGGTTTAAATATAAATTGCATGGCTCAAGTTTTTAATAATATTATTAAGTTTTATATTTTATAATATTTTTTTAACGGTAATATTATAAGGTTAAAATAAAGAAATAATGAATAAAAAATTGATACTCAAAAGTAAGACATATGTAATGGTTTTGTTGAGAAATAATAGTGTTTGTCTCACATGGCCTCTTTGAAAGGAGTTTCTATAGTTGATATACAAAGCCACACGAATGTTCACATGCACCTTAATTTGCAAGTGAATTTGCTTATTCACCGTTAGATATAGGTTTATTAAATGTAAGGCTCAGGATGCTTTGAATCTCCACCTTAGGATTCTAATAAGCCTAGATCTAATGGTGAATGAGCAAATTCTACATGCTCATTAAGGTGCATGTGATCAAGACTAAGCAAAGCCATTTTATAAGGTGCTAAGTAATAACCAACCAGAAGGTCATTTCACGTGTAGGAAGTGCAAATCCAATCCCAATTGATTTGGGACGCACCCGTATGTCGCGAGCGACAAAAATGCGGGACCGAAATGGGCCCTCTTAGGCCATCCTCCTTTTGTTTGATCCATATTTTATTTTTAATTCTCAACAGTTATAATCGATTTTAATTTTGAAACTGATTTTTCTACTGCTCTTCTTTGTTCTTACGAAGGTTGAAAGTTATTTTGTAATTTCAGTTTATTAATATGATTGGTTATGTACTTTTATTATGTCCGTTTTCTCTCTGGATGTGATATTATTGCTAATAATCTTAAGACATAATCTATCTTTCCTGTAAGATGCAAAAATGGTACCTTAATGTTGGATTACCTTGACTAAGTGGGGTATTGAGGAACACAAGTGGCTCAGAAAGGAAATTCTGCAACATTTCTAATCAAGTTGTGGTATGGCCCGGAGATCAAGAAATACTCCAATAATGTAAAACAGTCTCAACATGGGTTGGAGTTGGGTATGAAAAATCTCACTATAAAGATGATGGTCAAAACAACATATTCCATAGTTTTACAGATATATAAATACGCTAAAAGGATAGAGATGCACAATAAAAATATCTAGATAAAAAATTTGAAATGCCAAATGTCAAAAGTGTTACCGCTTCATCACAATTTGGAAAATATCATAAACATCTCACCACGAAACGCTAAAAGCGTACAACTTCATCACGGTCTAGAAACTAAGATTTCCAAAGTGTAGAGTGTACATACATTCCATGAACATACTATTTTCCAAATTGAAATGTGAATTGTACATAATGCTTTTTTTTCAACACCGCATGTACACATACATACATGAACAACGGCATTCTATTTCTCAAACTACAAAGCACGATAAACATGAAAAAAATGCATTTTTCCATTTACCACACCTTAATTATAACTACACAATAAATGAAAGATAAATCTTTGAGAAATTGAGGGACATCCTAGAATAATAATTTTGATTTGGTTTAAATGTTTCATTGTTTTCCTTCAAATTACTGTTCAAAGCGATCATGTATTACAACACAACCAAATAAAATATCAATGCGATCAATGGGATGGGAAAGAAAAAAAAAAGTAAACAGTACCTATAAGTATATTGTTTCACATCGCAGACGAGATAGTTCGGTGTCCAAAAACAACTGCATAGTAAAAAAAGGATGTACTAGGAATACATCTCCCGTTTGTTTGGGTCACCAAATCTACAAATTTTTATTTTTAAATACATCGGTAAAACAAAACATAGAAAAAAGAAAAGAAAAGAGAAAAACAATAAACTGACGACACCTATAAGCATACTACATCATATCGCTAGCGATAAATTAGAATCAATAATAAACATATTATTTCACATCGCAAACAGGTAAGATCCGTATTCAGAAACAATTGTACAGTATAAAACAAATATACTCAGAACACATTTTCTGATTGTTTAGGCCGTGGGATCTACACAGTAAGATTATATATATTACTAAATCAAAGAACAAACGGAAGAAAAAAACAAAATCAATAAATGAGCGGTACCTATAAAATGTATTGCAACACATCGTTGGTAAGAGATCAGAAGAAACTATATGTAAGAGAAATGACCGACTAGATGTCCGGGGAGCAACGGACGATTTCAAAATAACCAACAAACTAGAAGAATATCTAGGACGGTGAACTGGGATCCAAAGAATGGAAATGCATAAGAAAATCAAAGGGTAAAGGTACATGCGAGCGGTGAAATCACGACGTTGAATGAGATAATGGAGAAGAGTGATCAAGGGAGATTCTGGATCGAAATCGAGTTGAGGGACATAAAAGTTGGAATCATGATTTTAACTTCAAACTATACAATGTCGTTTATTTTAAAATAGTATGTATAGATTGTTCAAACAAAGAAAAAACTTGAGAATGATCAAACATGTTGAGCCATGGTAAGAAAAATAAAAATAAAAAAACAAAAATTATTATACCTAAAAAAAACATTAAAACCTTTTAAGCTAAGGCTAACGAAGTTACATTGTAAGATGCAATTTGAAAAAATTGGGAAATACTTTAATTTTAAAGTTAGAGAGAACATTTTTTTTAATATATATTTCATTGAGTAATAAAATTGTAAGTATGATATGAAAGTAGTAAGGAATAAACTTCATGTATGTATAGGCTAAGCTTATTAATAAATAATTCAGTTATAAACCATTAATATTGATTTCTTAATATCTAGCTGGAGCTTATGCTCTTGATTAGTCCAAGCCCACCGTAAATAAACTTAATGGGCTAAACTGATTCTAAGCCCATGGGCCTATCATTTAGTCCACAAGAGTTTGTATATAGATCCTCATCGTTGATCTATAGGACCTCTGGACGGTTCAGATTTAAGCAGTGTATTATTGTAATTCCAGACCCATTTGCTGAAGACTGAAGGAGATCACAGCACTGAATTAGGTGCAGAGTGGAAGAGATCGAAGGGTGAGCTATCCAGAGTTTCACCGGCAGAAAGATTAACGATGTTCCTGCGGGTGATCGCACGGCCATTGATGGCCAGGTTAAAGGAGACGACAGGGATTGTGGGTCTAGATGTCGTCCCCAATGCTAGAGAGGTGTTGATCAATCTTTACAACAAAACCCTAAAGGACATTCAGGCGGTCCCTGAGGACGAAGGTTATCGTAAGGCGGTGGAGAGCTTCACTAAGCATAGACTCAAAGTATGCCAAGAGGAAGAGGATTGGGAAATGATCGAGAAAAAGTTAGGTTGCGGCCAGGTTGAGGAACTCATCGAGGAGGCTCAAGACGAGATAAAACTCATTGAGAAAATGATCGGTTCGTACTTTTTTTTTTAGTTCTGATTGTTTCTGCCTATTGATTTGTTGGAAGAACTCAGTGAAAAATTCTGCCTGGAATTTAAACACAAAAAGAGTTTGTTAATTTGGTCTTCAATTGTTCAAGATTGGTTCAGAAAACTTGAATTAGAGACTTCCTTATGCAAATTTTCTATTCACATTGTTATTACTATTTCAATTGCTCACGATTTGGTTCAGAATTTAGAGACGTTGTTGATCAAGTTTGTATTCACATTGTAGCAGAATCAATTGACCCTTGGCGCAATTGGTACCATGAACAAATAGAGTATATAGCTGTCATGGGTTGAAAACCAGACATTTGAACACCCAACCAAATTGAAAAGAAAAATAATGGATATCCAGACCTTTCAAAACACACAGACTCTTCCCCCTTTCCAATAATGCGTATGCCTAGGTGAGTAGGCCTTAATTAGTAGGGAAAGTGTAATTCGCCATGTCCGCAAGAAGCAGCCTGGGTTTAGGGATGTTCAGTAATTAATTGTGTTTTGGTGTGTGTGCTTTGTGTTGCTGTTATGTGTGTATGTTGTTTGGTTTGGCGAGTGGCTTGTTATAACTGCCTGCTGCCTTGTTGTGTCAGTTAACGGCAGTTAAGTGTCTTATAGCCAGTTATTTTTTGTGTAATGGAATTCGTAGGAATAGATTAAGTTCCTTTTCCCCAAATAGTTTCAGATATCTGAGGTTCCCTCTAAATGAGCCTCTAGCTAATTAGCAACCACAGGTTCTCAAGGCAGGAAATCAGAACAGGATCTGTATTACAGTATTAGATCAGAATTTAATTACCAATCGTCCTGTAACTCAGTCGTTGACTTCTGGCCATAACAGTATGTTTTTACCATTCGTTACCTTTTTCCTTGGACATTGGGGATTGCTTGCTTACCTAGTTAAGGATGATTGAAGAAGAGTACTGAGATGAACTCATCATATGCTTGTTGGAGGAAATATCTTGAATTTCTTTGTTGTTAGGCCTACTATTTTTTACTACGCAGATCATGTCCTTACATTTGCTTGGTGTGATAAAGGGTTGATGTTTATTTTCTGTCCCGAAATGTCAGTTATCGTTTAAATTCAATTCCCCATCTAAGTGCTTAGCTTGGAGTAATATGACTCGCCTATTAATGCACCTAGAATCTTAGATCCAGTTGCTGTGGAAAGAATCAGTTTAATTTTTGTTTAACTATAATAACACCATTGGGTGTTTACCTGTCAGATTATATCTGCTCATTCTGGCTTTGAATTTAGCGTTGTTAAATTTATTGCTTGATGTTGAAATTTAGAAGAGTTAATTTATTTTGAATGCAGAAACGATTACTTTATTGTTAACCATCCTTGGGTGGTGGAAGTAAATCCCATTCTGTAGTGAAATTGAAATAGATAGCGCAAAAGTCTTGATTGTTGCCATAAAAAAAAAAAAAAGAGGGATAGTGAATGAAAGCTATCACAGGTATAAGCTGCCATCAAGCTATTCGAATTAGTTAATCTACATTGTCATATTAGGTATCATAATTAGAACATATGTTCATTCTCAGTGTTCACCTCTGGAACCAATGTTAATGAGTTTCTTCTTTCAACACTTGCATTAAATATGAGTTCATTTATTATTGGTTCTCTTGGCATCAACTCATTTATGAGTTATTTATAACACTTTATGTTGTATATGATGTATTCATTGTGGGTCTTTGATATTATTTATATTTGAATTGTTCTATGCTGCAGAGTGGGATCCTTGGGGTGTTCCTGATGACTATGAATGTGAAGTTATAGAAAATGATGCTCCAGTTCCAAAGCATGTTCCTCTGCATCGACCTGGTCCTCTTCCCGAGGAGTTCTATAAGACGATCGAGGCGTTGCAATCCAAGAATGGTGCAGCTGCAGTCACCTCAGGTCAGTCTGAGTTAAAGGAGTAGGTTGGCATGGACACTTATTCTGAGGAACATTGAGATTCAGAGTTGAATCTTTCTCTGTGTTCTTAGTTTATTATTTGTTCTTCTCTTGTAATTTCTGTTTACTAGATTCATAGATTTTGATGAGACCAGCAAGAACCATTTGATGAATAATCCTGACACAGCGGAAGTTAAAAGTTGTTTTTATCAGTTGTGCTTCCTGCTTTTTTTTTTGCTAAAGAAAACTACAGATCTTGATTATTTTTCATTGGGCAGTAAAACAAGTGATTCTTCAATGAGCTTATCCTTGTCCATTATTTCATTTGAAAGTGGTGATGATAATATTAGAATGTTATTTGATTTTTATTTCCTGATGTGATAGCTATGGGACTGATCTGAGTTTTCTTTCAAACTTAAGCTGAACATAAAACCCGAGGAAAAGGTTTCAAAGTGGGAAAATTTTAGGGTACTTTTTTTCTGTCCATGTGTATGTAGTGGTATTCAAAACGATTTTCATTGGTCGGAAGTATTAGTCCCGGAGTAATCTAAAGGGTTCAAAAGTTTGCACGAGTCCTCCCTTATACCACTGGAACATGAGGGAATAATGATAGAATGATGGATTAAGGGCCCATTTCTGTTGTTATTGAATTGTTCTTTTTCTTTCTTTTTAAAAGCCGTGGTGCCAATCTAAGGAGAGTAAAACCTTAGCCTAAAAGTATAAAAAAATTAAAAAATCTGAGGAGAGTAAAACCCTAGCCTAAAATTATAATTATCACCATTGAACCATCGAACATAATTTGAATTTTCCATATTAAAGTAATAGTGAATATATTACACAAGTTCAATATGATATAAGTGGGTTAAAAGGTTCTTAAATATTATGTGTCGAGTTCGTGAGTTCTACTCCTGTTGAGAGTTCGTGAGTCCTACTCCTGTTGAGAGTGTTAAGTCCTTGTTTCCTGCGTTTCTGCACTTTCTGTGTGCGCCGATTAGGGTTCCGGCGGAGGTGATTCCAATTTCGAGATACTTTGCCGAGTTGTGCCTCCGTTCTGTTCCGTTGCGAGTACTGCGGTTCCTTGAGAATTTCTTATGGACGAACAATTCCAGCAATGAACCATAGTCGATGATGGGTTCGAGTTCGGGTCTGAGGTGGAGGGGTCGGCGGCGATCGATTATAAACTCTGTTTAGTGGGTTCTCTATTGACCGACCGCAATTTCAATTTTGAGGTGTTTAAACACCGGATGGCCAACATTTGGAGGCCGGGGAAGGGGCTCGCCATTTCAGAATTAGGAGGTAAGCTACTGTTATTCCGCTTTTTCCACCAATTTGATTTGAAGTGGGTATTTGATAATGGTCCCTGGACGTTCGATAATCACCTACGGATCGATGAAAGAGGGAGAGCAACCAATTAACGCTCAATTGACTCATGTGAGCTTCTGGGTGCAGGTGTATGGGCTCAATCCGGGTCTGTTTACAGAAGTGGTTGTTAAAGCTTTAGGCAATTTTGTGGGGGAGTTTGTTGGTTTTGATGAGAAAAGCAAATGGGCACATGAATTGAGTTATCTTCGTATGAGAGTCCGTGTGGATATACGGGTACCCCTGAAAAGTGAGAAGAAGGTTAGAAGAGCCGGGTCGGAGTGGTTGACAGCCAAATTCAGATAGGAGAAATTACCTACTTTCTGTTTCATATGCGGGCTTATTGGGCATATTGACACACATTGTGATTTGTTTTTCCAGAGCACAAAAGAGGAAATTGTGAGGCCTTGGGATGCTTCTCTTAGGGCCCCGGCAAGACGAGCTAATCTGCTTGGAGGGGAGAAGTGGCTGCGCGAGGAAACGATCCCAAGCATGAGTAGCAGCACAAAGTAGGCTAGTGGGTCGAAAGAAAGTGATCTTAACAATCAGAGGGACGCGGCAACATCTTCATCAATTGGCCAGGAATTTTGGCATAAGTATATTCGAGTAGGGAGCCGCAGCGGGTTCTGATCCGCAAGAGAAACAACCAGAAGTGGGGTTGGAGGTCGCCGAGGAGAGAAAGCGCCGAAGAAGTGGAGAAGCTCCGGAGACAGTCAGGTCGGATGATCTAATCAAGTCCGTTTCACTACAGGCTATGGATGTCGATCAGTTGAGTAAAAAGGAGGGGAAGAATAAGGCTAAAGCTAGTGTGAGCCAAGAGCAACTCAACCCTAACATTATGCAAGGTATCAATAAGCAAAAATCCCTATTGGCGGATGCTAGCGTCTGCCACTCGTCATGAAAGTGTTAAGCTAGAACTGTCGAGGCCTGGGCAACGCCAAAGAAGTTCCTATTCTTGCTGAGCTGCTCAGAGCTCATAGGCCCGATGTGGCGTTTTTGTATGAAACACTGATTAGTAAGTCCCGTATTGAAGTAAATTGGAATAAGATTGGTTTTGATGGGTGTTTTACTGTGGATTGCGTCTGTAGAAGTGGAGGGATTTGTATCCTCTGAAAGAGAAGCTCTGACTGTACTTTCTTCACTTTCTCCATTAATCACATTGACGTTCAGATTCATGATCTTAAGAATGGAGATTGGCGTTTGACCGACTTTTATGGGTGTCCGGAGAGAGCTAGACGAAAGGTTTCTTGGAATATTTTTAGAAACTTTGCCGCCACCTCTCCTCTCTTTTGGGCTATTCTTGGCGATTTTAATGATCTAATGTTTCACAGTGATAAAAGAGGGGTGTCTGATCATCCCGAGTGGTGCTATAAGGGTTTCAGGGATACTCTGTCAGAGTGCGGTCTTCAGGATATTCCTTTAATGGGGCATCCATACACACGGATCAGACACATGGGCAAATCAAATGAGGTACATGAGAAGTTAGACCGTTGTATGTGTAATGATCAGTGGGCTACGCTTTTTCCTAATGTCTGCAGTATAAATACGATTGCTCCTTCATCTGATCATTCTCCAATTATTCCGATTACTGATAATGCAGCTCCGCAGGGGCTACGACATTTTCGTTTTGAGCATAAATGGTTGAGGGAAGACGAGTTCAGGGAGGTGGTGGAAGCGATGTGGGGGAGGCAAGATTCAGGTCCTGTTACTGACAAGTTACAGCTACTGGCCGCGGATTTAAATCAGTGGGGACGTATGAAGCGTTTGGAGAACAGGAGATCAATAAAAGAACTTCAAGTCAGATTAGAGATTCTGAGGGATAAACCGGGAGCTGGAAACGCAAATTTGAATGAAGCTACAAGGTCAGAACTGGTCAAATCACTACTTCAGGAAGAGGACCATTGGCGACAAAGATCAAAAGTTCTGTGGTTACAAGAAGGAGATAGCAATACTAGATTTTATCACTCGTTCGCCAACGGGAGGAGAAAACATAACCAAATCAGCAAACTCAAAAACGGACAAGGGGAGTGGGTGGATCAGACGAGAGACGTAGGGGAAGTAGCAGTGGGTTATTTTGGTTCACTTTTCTCAGAAAGTAACAGTAATTGGAATGAGGTGGTGAATTGTATTCAGGGTAGGGTGGATGATGACATGAACAGAAGACTACTTCAATCTTTCACCAAAGACGAGTTTCGCAAAGCCCTATTTGAAATGCACCTAGAGAAAGCACCGGGACCTGATGGGTTCAACCCGGGCTTTTACCAACCTTTTTTGGGAGCTAATTGGAGAGGAGATTTTTAGCGCAGTGACTACTTGGCTTGAAAGAGGTACGCTGCCATCTGGTTTAAATAACACAATTATCACATTGATCCCAAAATGCGAGAATCCTGGTGATATGACGGAATTGAGACCAATTGCTCTCTGTAACGTACCGTATAAGATCATCTCTAAAGTTCTGGCTAACAGGTTGAAACCCATTCTTTCGTCTATTATATCTGAACCTCAATCAGCTTTTGTGAAAGGAAGGTCGATTCAGGATAATGTTCTAATTGCGTTTGAATTGATCCACAACATAAACAGTAATTGTGCAAGGAAAATTGGTAATGTTGCTCTGAAGGTTGATATGAGCAAGGCCTATGACAAGGTGGATTGGAATTACCTTCAAGCTGTGATGCTTAGGCTGGGATTTGATAGCAGGTGGGTCAGATTGATTATGATGTGTGTTTCCTCTATCGAATATCAGATCAAAATTAACGATAATTTGTTCGGTCCAGTTATACCAAAGAGAGGCCTGAGACAAGAGGATCCCCTTTCCCCATATCTCTTTATTTTCTGCGTGGAGGGGCTGGCTGCATTATTACATCAAGCTGAGAGTAGGGGATTATACATGGGTGTCAAGTTAGTAGAAGAGCTCCCTCTGTGTCACACTTGTTATTCGCTGATGACGCCTTCTTATTTTGTCAAGCATCGATCGCAGAGGCGAGGGCACTGAAGGAATTGTTACTCACTTATGAAAAGGCGTCTGGTCAGGCTATCAATTTCGACAAATCAGGAATTATGTTCAGTCGGAATGTGGCAATTTGGTATGGCGCAGGGGATTTCGAGTATCTTAGGGGTAAGTAAGCCGTTGAATACTGGCAAGTATTTGGGCTTACCGTCGCTGGTTCGGAGGACGAAGAAAGCTATTTTTGCTCATTTTAGAGATAGGCTATGGCACCGTTTACAAAGATGGCAGGGGAGAGGCATATCGAAAGCGGGTAAGGCCACTCTAATCAAGGCAGTAAGTCGGGCTATTCCTATCTACTTTATGAGTGTTTTTCTGTTGCCAGTTTCAACAGCTGAGGAGTTGCAGAGGATGCTGAACTCCTTCTAGTGGGGGAATAAGAAGTCGGGAGGGAGAAGCTTTAATTGGATGGCGTGGGAGCGTCTATGCGCCCCTAAAATTTTTGGAGATATCAGTTTTCGAAATTTCACTGCTTTTAATCTGGCTATGCTTGGTAAATAGGGATGGCGCATGTTCTCTAATCCTTCGTCACTGGTAAGTAGAATCTACAAAGCTAAATACTACCCTAGAGGGGATTTTTTGGGAGCCGACTTAGGGCATTCACCCAGTTTCATTTGGCGAAGTATATGGAGCTCGAAGCTTGTTATTAAAAGAGGTGTTAGATGGAAAATTGGAGACGGGTCTCAGGTCAATGTATGGAACAACAGCTGGTTGAGAGATGATAGTGACAGACAGTTACAGACTGCGCCGATTCCAGGCCTTGAAAACGTGAAGGTTTGTGACCTCTTCATTCCTAACTCTAAGGAATGGGATGTCAAGCTCCTAGAGGAATTGTTTAGCGCTAGAGATATCCATGAAATGAAGAAGTTACCTCCTAGATTGGGTAATCAAATTAACAGTATTGTGTGGCAGGCTCATCCGTCAAGGAGATATACTGTCAAGAGCGCTTACCACCTAGCTGTGGGCATGGAAGGAGGTGAGCTCCATCATGTTGAAGGCGAGTGGAAAGCGTTGTGGGCTGCCAATGTACCTCACAAGGTTAAATACTTTGCTTGGCAGTTGGTCAGAGGCTATCTGCCAACAAGAGTAAATCTGCAAAAGAGGGGATTACTAGTTGTTACGAACTGTGTTATGTGTAATGCCGCTTGGGAGGATAAGTGGCATCTGTTACTGGAATGTAGCGGGGAAAAATTAGTATGGCGGATGGCGGGCTGGTTGGAGCTGATCACGTCAACGGCTAACACTTCGTCTAACATATCTAATTGGTTTTGCAGATTAGTAAAGCATTTTCAGGCGGAAGCTGTTGAGAATTTCATGACAAGGCTCTGGTCGATGTGGCAGGCCAGGAATAGAAAATTATAGGAGCAGAAAGTCACATCCCCAGAGCAAACAACAATTGAAGCTGACAACTTAAGGAGGGACTAGTTACGGGTGCAGGAAATCAGACGGCGGACAAGCTGTATTCCTGGCGATCAGCGGGCTTGCACGGATTGGCACAAACCGGAGCACGACCGTGTTTCTTGCTGTACCAATGCAGCTTCTTTTGACGGACTGGAAGCTACAGGGATTGCAGCAGCTGTTCGGGATGCGAACAACAATTTTTTGGGTGGTCGCAGCGAGCTGCTGAACTGTGCACCGCTAGTTAAAGAACGTGAAGCCGCTGCACTCTTAGCTGCTTTGCAATGGATGGAAATTCTTCAATATCAGCAGGTGACGTTCGAAACAGACGCCAAACAAGTAGTTGATGCAATTAAGTTAGACACTGCGGACGATTCCGAGTTCGGGGACTTAATCGCTCAATGTCGGGGTCTACTAAGTAAAAATGACACTTACTCAGTCATTTGAATTTTGCGATAAGCTAACGGGTTGGCTCATGAATTAGCAAGGGTAGCTCGTTTCTCCACTTGTCCCACATTCTTTAATTCTTTACCGAGTTTCATTTCTTCCGATGTACTACATTTTTACCAGTTACCGGTTCATTAATTCATTCATTCTTTTTTGGTTAAAAAAAAGATATTATATGTCATTTTAGATGATTAGGATTAGCCTACTAATTTAAAAATAACAAATATTTAAAATTATTAGTATATTATTCTATATTTTCAAAATGTCACCTTTAACGGAAGTAAAAAATTACATATTGATAACTAAAAGAAAAAAAAGATTGAGAATAGTGTTAAGCTTCCAAAATTCCATGGACGATTTTTGTAAAATAGAGGAGGCGCCGATTATTCTAATGCTTAAGTCAGCGACAAATGAAGATAAAGAAAAAGAAGAAGAAAATATGTTAGGGTTTTTCGGCATACTTAAAAAGATTCTCACACAAATTATTATATTATTCTATATTTTTAAAATGTCACCTTTAATATAAGAAAAAAATTATGATAACTAAAAAAATGATTAAAAATATTGTTAAGCTTCTAATATTGCAAGACCGATTTCTGCAAAATAAAGGAGGCGTCGGCGGTTCTTCGTAAGCACTTTGATGCTTACACTACACCATAGATTGCCCAGTGCAACCTTTTTTCAAAACATGTTGCCTTAACATGTTGCATTAGCTCAATTTATTAGATTTCTACTATTCATTTATGTCTAAGATAACACTTCAACAAAAAGTGTTGTTTATTTATTTTTTTTAGTTCTTTTATTTGAGCAAGTGTAACATTCACACAATATCTATAATTAATGTTACATTAATTAACTTGATAGTTAGATAAAGCAACATTTAACAACGTAAAAGAAATATTTAGATGTTGCCATAATAAGAACAATAATAAT
Organism: Euphorbia lathyris; assembly: GCF_963576675.1. Lineage (NCBI taxonomy): Eukaryota > Viridiplantae > Streptophyta > Magnoliopsida > Malpighiales > Euphorbiaceae > Euphorbia > Euphorbia lathyris. The sequence goes on along the minus strand of NC_088910.1, from coordinate 22,170,394 downwards.
AATAAATAAGTATGTCTAATTTATAGATAAAAATATATTGATTAATAATAAATTATATTTAATTAATAATTTAATTAATTATTCCATATCATTTTTACTTTAAAAAATTACCTCAAATTAATTTGGCTCTAAAATCTACAACAATTAATTTCCAAAAATTTCACCAAATTTTTAGGTTCTAAAAAATTTCTCTCCGATTAATTATTGTAAAGTAACTAAATATAAAAAAATAATAAAAACCATAAAATTTCACCAATTTTTAGGCTCTAAAAAATTTCTCCCCAATTAATTCTTGTAAAGCAATTAAATATATAAAAAATAAAAACCATATTGAAGATTTAATATATTGAAATATATATAGTTGTTATTAATAAAAATATTAAAAAAAATTGTTATTTTTTTTGGTAGAAACAGGAAAGAAAACAAACCAACGTCGAGACAAAAGCTAACCTGGGATCAGCCTAGGAAAGCTAACCCCAACTCTGTCCTCTAAAAGGAGAGAAGAAAGATAGATAGGAGGATCAGAAAGGGTGGAAACACCTAACATCCCCTCGTGCCCAGCCGCCGCCAAGCGATCCGCAATTCGATTTTGTTCTCTGTAGATGTGGCTGAACTCTAAGGACTCAAAGGAGGAGCCAAGACTTCTTATTGCTTTGATAAGGTTCTGGCTACTAAGACAAAAAGCATGATTATTAGAGATCATACTAATAGCCTCCATATTATCAGACTCCACAGCAAGCCTTTTAATACCCAGATTTCTGGCAAGCTTGACTCCAGAAAGAATACCCCAAAGTTCTGCTGAAAAGGATGAGCCCAAACCCAGGTTATGGGTGAATCCAGACAACCAGGCACCTCCCGCGTCCCTGAGCACGCCTCCAGCCGCGATCTTTCCATTGTTGAGACAGGAGCCATCCGTGTTCAACTTAACCACCCCATCCTTCGGCCTACCCCAAAGTTCTGCTGAAAAGGATGAGCCCAAACCCAGGTTATGGGTAAAAAAAATTGTTATTAATATATATCAAATTGTTTTTTTTATGTTCTAAATCACATTAATATATCAAACCAATTAATTATGTAAAATTTTATCTATTTTTTGGCGCTAAAATTTTCCTCCAAAAATAATAAAAGAAAAAAACCCTTCCAATTTCATTCCCTCCAATTTTTTCCCTCTAAAAAATCTCAAGTCTATCAAAAAGAACAAAACTTACCGTACATATGTCTTCCTACTCCTTATGGAACCAGATCTTGACTTACCGTCTAAGTCTAACAAAAAGTAAAAAAAGTCCCTAAATCTAACAAAAAGGGTTTTTTCTGTTGTTCCCTAAATTGGTACTTTTGCTTTCAAAATCATGACTTTGGGGGATTAAGGGAGCGTTGGGTGATGGCTTTTCCTTGGTGGTCTTTACATCCCTTTCTATCTTCTTAGAAAGGACTAGGGGTTTCGATCGACCTAGATAACTTATCTGGGCAGTCGATCACTTATCTAGGCTTCTTATCTGCCGTTTGGCCTTTTTTAGTTTAAGTAGCAAAAGAAATAGTTCGGCCACACCCTTATCCTCGAGACTCTCCGGTCTGTCAACTTAGTGGTCTCCGTTCTCTGAGGTTCTTTCTATCTCGTAAGAGATAAGGCTTTACCATCTTTACTCCCTATGCCATTCATGAAAATGGGTTTTGAGTTTTATGTTTTGTACTGATAGTTATAGTCGCAATTTAGGGATTTAAGTGTTCATATAAGTATTGATTTTTTTATAGTTTAAATCAATATATTCATATGTTCTTGTTCCTAACATAAAATGTTTCTCAACTGTTTGTGTTTTTTTCATTTAAAAATCATGCTCAACAGTGACTTAGTCCTATCTTTTAGATGTTTAACAATCATGCTCAGCATAATGACTTGGTCTCAACATTTTTTGGCCAAAATGTTTTACATAGATCAGACACTCTCTTGTTTTGTTATTGAAATTCAATTCCAGAATCGTTTATACATGTTAGCTTGAAAGATGCCTTTTGTCTGGAATGGTTGTTCTAATTATGCCTTTTGTCTGGAATGTCTGGAGTGGTTGTTCTTAGTGATTGAAAGGTGTTAAATTAGTATGAGCAACACCTATTAATCCTCGTAGATTATTTATTACAGAATTTTTTTCAGTATACTTTACAACTATGAATTTTCTTTCCTCCAATTGGATGAAGATTATGGTTATATGACTTTGAGTAGCACTATTCTCCTATTTATTTATTGTTATTAATAAAACAGATAAATTAAACATATACCTGAATATTTAATGCAATTGAGTGTCTCTCTAAGTTGGCTGATCATGCAATTAATTTGGTTCTATATGGTAGTCTTTTGCTTGAGTGCTTAGAATTAATACAGTGATGGGTTTTGATCAGCTTACTATTGTTTCAAATTCTTCGACAAGATTTGCAATGGAGGGACTTAATTCTGAAAGTAATTGTGTTGCTGAAATTTCATGTCCTAACCTTGAAGAATTGCAATTTTTGAACAGTTTCTACTTTAAATGCCTCCAATTGAGTAATATGCCATATTCAGTTTCATCTTGTAATTGAGACAAAGAATATTGAAATTTTGAACTAGCAAATGCTTCAATAGCTTCAGCAATAATCTTTGGTCTTTTGTTCATGTTTGGATCCAGGGAGCAACTCTGTAACTTGTGAAAGAATATGATGAGGGTAATTTTCAAAATGGTAAATTGATTAAATTTTAGTAGAGCAAAATTAGAAATTTTTAGTGACAAGTAGAAATTAGTACAAACAAGTTCCCAGCTGAAAATTGAAATTCAAAAGAGGTGAATCTTGTCTCTTATTAATCACCAAATGGTTGAGTTTGAACGTTTCTTGTTTTGAATAGTCTTGGACATGTTGCACTATCTGGTAAGTTTGAGGTTATACTTTTGTTTTGCTTCATCCCAAGTCAAAAGGGCATCGTTTTGGCTTCGATAAAGGAAAAATTATTGGTGCTGAACTCAAAATATCAGTTTGCTTCAGGCGTGCAAAATTTGAATTTTCATTTAGGAAAGCTTATCTAATTCTTAGTGCTTTCTATTATTTGCTAATTGTTATCGACTGTTTGTTTAACTCCATTACTCACCCATGCAAGTTGGTGCGAGAAATACATCATTTTGTTATGTGTTTTGAATTTCCAAGGCCATATGAGCAGACTTTTCCAAATATGAAGTTTTTGTATTCTAAGACTATATGCATAAACTTGTGTCAGCAAATGAGATAGTTGTCCTCAAGTTTAAGGGATTACATGTGGTTTCTTTTTGTTATTTGTTTTCTGTTACCTGCAGATTCATTTCTCGTTATTAATTGATTTTATGATCTATATAGCAAAAGTTTATGATAAACGAAGATGGAAAGCCATGGGTAATGCGGTTGATTTGTGACTCTTGGAGAGTTTACAAAAGTCGCATCAAGAAAAAACATTACAAGGCTTATGACAATGATAATGATAGGAGGGCAAACCGACCAAACTTTTTTATCGGACAAAGAATTTGAGACGCTCCTCAAATTTTGGAATGATGTCAAAGTCAAGGTGAAAGTTTAAATAACTCAAAACTCACTTTGATATTGTTATTCATGTTTTGTTTTCCAATTTTTCAGAAAGTGGCAGCACTTAATTCAACCCATCGAAAACTAATGAAGGATCAACATACTTGTGGTCCAATTGGATTTGCACAAATCCGCAATAAATTGGTATGTGCGACATGAGTTTTAAAATCTGTTATTTACAATCGAAATCATTAGTTTTAAATGAATATTGACATTTTGTTTCATCTATGATTTGTGTAAGCAACTTGAGAAGCCCGATCAAGTGGAACCGTCACTGGCAGAACTTTTTTGTAGCAACTCGGAAAAGAAAAGAATGTCGTAAATACAAAGATGAAGATAATGCAACCCATAGCAAACTTGTAAGTGTATGTTGTCAATTATTAATTGGTGAAAACATATTCTTGGCACATGTATGTTTTTGTATTGTGATGTATACATATAAATGTGATGTGTTTTATGCTTTTCAAGATATATACATTTGTGTTGTGGTGGGTTCTAGGCACATATATATTTTTGTGATTTGCTGAATTGGGCATTTGGGCACTTATATGTTTTTGTGATTTGTTGTATACATTTATTTGTTGTATACATTTATTAGTGATTATTTTATTTGCTGTATACATTTATTGTGATTAGGCATATGTATGTATTTGTGATTTGCTGAATTGGGCATTTGGGCATTTGGGCATGTGTATGTTTTTGTGATTTGCTGATTTCTCAGAGTATTGTTTTCTATTTTCATTCAATAATTTTTAGTATTTGGACATATAGGCAAGGATTGAAGAAAAATTGTCATCTGAAGGGGAAAACATTGAGATAATTGAGGAAATACTTGGAGAAGCACCATCTCATGGTCCTTCATGGCTTGTTGGTAGGAGGGGCCAGATCAAGAAAAAGAAACAAATTGATGAATCTTCAGTTGCTACAAGTAAGAAAAACATTTCAAGTGAGGAAGTCGAACAAATAAAAGCGGAGGTCCGAGAGGAAATGAGAAATGAAGTTAGAGAAGAAATGGAAAAGAACATGCAAGCTCATCTTGGAACTATTTTACAAAGGTTGTGCCAAATGAAACCAACACTCAATTTAAATTTGGATGGGGTTGTTCCTACTCCCGACATAATCGACTCTCTTCCTTCAAATTCATATTGATGAATGAAGAAGTGTTTGTTTATGCTTGTGATGCTTAGATATTAGGTGCTTTTGTTGAATTCTAATATTAGGTGCTTTTGTTGAATTCTAATATTAGGAGTTTTTGGCAAACAATTTTCTTTTGGTACTGTTTCCTTAATTATGTAAACAGATGTTATGTTGCGATTTATTTAAAAAAATTGTCATTTTGATTGTTAAGTGTTGCTATACAGATTTGCTTTTCAAATCAAATAATGTTGCTTTTACATTACAAAATGTTACAGTTGTTAATAGGAAAGTGTTGCTCTAATTGTAAATTTCGTTGCTTTAGTTAGCAGGTAAGTGTTGCTATTCGTAAAAAAATGTTGCCTTATTACAAACAATCATTACTTTAGTATAAAAATATTGCATTGTTTATTGTTAAAGAGTGTTGCATTTACTTTAAAATAGTGTTGCATTTCTTTAAAAGCATGTTGCATTTTTTTATATAAGTGTTGCAATAAACTACAAAGTGTTGCCATTACTTATCAAAGGCAACATACTATTAATATTAAAAGTGTTTCTTTTACGATGAAACAATGTTGCTTTTAATTATTTTGTGATATAATGTTGCATTTGTTGTAAAATATGGCAACACGTTCTTTGGTGTTGTATTTGGTAACATATGTTGTCTTTGATGGCAAAGGCAATGACTAGTATACCAACACTTTACATATGGCCTAATGTGTTGCCTTATCCCATTTTTTTTCCTATTGTTACATTTATAGGGTCTATTGTAATCATTTACGATGTTGCAATAGACTATCTATGGTGTAGTGCTAAATCAATCCAGCCGTAAATAAAGATAAAGAAAAAGAAGTAGAAGAAACGATGTTAGAGTTTTTTTTTTGTCATACTTGAAAGATTACCATGAACTTTATTTTTATAGGTTATTATATATTCTGTTATGCTTTTCTATTAGAACCTTTTGAGTGTCACGCTTCTATTAGGACAACACGATTTTCTAATAAAAAGTCTTCACGTATAAAGTTTTTTCATAGTTGTGTTCACACTTAACTCAATTTTCTATGGAGAGCAGGTCAATATCTGTGTACCTTTTGAGAGCCGAATCTTCAGTTGTTTATAAGACTCTTAGCCTTTTATGGATCCAAAAGACATTGTTTTTTAGAGTGTCGCATATCCAGGTCTCATGGAGTTGGCATACGGGCCTGTGGCCATAGTTGAGGATATGTCTCTATGAGACATTTATTTGGTTGTTATTAGATTCTCCCTTTAGCAAGGATAAAAACGTGTTTTAAGGATATATAAAAGCTCTTAATCTTTCGTACTCCTCTAGGCTGCTCATTCAATGAAGTGTCGCCTTGTTTGTATAAACATGTGTGACATGTGTAAGGTTATGATGAGGGAAAATCAAGAGTCTACATTTGATATTTATCCTTTTATTTTTCATTTTTCATTTTTCCTATATAAAAAGGGTCGTATTTTTACTCTCTTCTTCACTACACATCCTTTGTGTTTCCATTTATCGTGCCTATTCTCCTTTTGTTTTTCGAACCAAATCTTCATTCTTCTTCCTTGGTAAGCTTTTCGTTTCTGCATGTTTAGGGGTTATTCTTTATATTGCTCTGCATTGCTTCTTTGAAATGGACCCTTCTAGTAAGAAATCCCTTAAGGTATATATTAAAGAATCTAAAGAGGTTCTTAATATTCACGGATCATTGTCGGAACTGTATGGTTCCTCTAGTGAGTTCCGATAAGAGAAATCGATTACCCTAGATGAGGTTAAGGCTAAGGCATTTAGAATTCGTGAAGGGAGGCCCCAAAATTTTGATGCACCCCTGAAAGCTTTTAATGTTTGCTCTTTGTTTTCTATTGCACTTTTCTTTGAAATACGCCTTTTGCACTCCTAGTTGAATGATGTTCACTTTATTTTTTCCTTCTTGAAAATGGGTCATTATCTTTTGTTTCTAGTTCTTTCACCATTTTTATTTAGACCATATCCTCCATCAATTTTCTTACGCTCTTCCAAATCCCTCGATGCTATATTACCATTTACTATGTCCTGGCCAAGTTCATTCTTTGTCGTTGTTGGATTTAGTATGTTTACATTTACTATGTCCTGGCCAAGTTCAATTTGACTTTTCATGGAATCTACAGGAGTGAGACACTTCTTTTTTTAAGATTGGACACTTATGTGTCGTTTGATAAAACTGAAAATTAAGTGCTAAAAAAATAAGTACGGAATTTTAAGTGTTGAATATTATAAGTCCTGAAAGTATTGAATGATGTAACTTTTATAAAAATATTAGTTGATAATATTTAAATTAAAATGTTAAGTTAAATATTTTGACTTATCAAAATAAGTGATTTTTAACTTAATTAACTAATTTAAGTGGTAGAGAAACAACTGTTATCAAACGCACTTAAATTAAATAAGTACTTAATATTTTAATTTAAGTAATTAAATGTTTTACCAAACAAGTCCTTACTGTATTACATGTTTGATTTGATTAGTTTGGAAAGTTAATAGATAGAAATTAAGAAGTTAATTTACTATCCAATTTGATAAGAATTGCAATAAACATGTAAGGCTAGTAGTGGTGAGAACCCGATAGATCACACACAATTAACTAAGGAATGGAGGGTAAAACGACAATTTGAAAATTGATTCCAATGGCACAATAACAAGAGCCGAAATATGTATATTATATGAATAAATAATTTAATTGAATTTAGAGTAATGGATTGTAACATAGATTATAATTAATTATCTATATTAATTAAATTATAAATAAATTTTTGAAACTGAAAAATTTAATTAAATTAAATGATCGGTTATAGATAAAGCAATAAATTTATGAGACTGAAATTTAATTAAGTTAAATAATCAGTTACAAATAAAGTAATAAATTTATGAAACTGAAAATTTAATTAAATTAAATAACAAGTTACCTATAGAGTAATATATATATATATATATATATATATATATATATATATACCTTATATGGGTGTAGGGGAATTTGGCTAACACTAAGGAGTAATAGGATTTTGTGGACAAAATTTCATATACCAAATTACTTGTCCGTAGCCAAAATTCCAAGTGGATTTCACCATTACCATCATTCACTTTTGTTTGCGTGGATTACCATTGAAGACGTTCTACTCGTACACGCTTTCAAATTGTGTGGATCGCTCCATAATAACAGTAGAAAGTCTTCAAAAGGTAAATACGAATAACTTCTTTATAGTAATTGTTTTGATATCAATTAACGGAAATAACGTTATCCTCAGTGATGGAAATAGAAATCTTTTTTATTTTTCGATGTGCCTTTGTATATTCTATTTCCCTAAGGTGGCACCAAAATCAACAAATTTGTTATGATTTGGTTAAGATTGATGTTTTGATCCAATTGGTTAGGAATCGTTAAAGCTATAGTTAATGAGATTAATTTTATGAATATGGTTCCTATAGTTTTTTTTTTGAAAGGATGATTAGTATAGTTTGAGGTTCGATTCCCCACTCCGTCAAAATCTAGCCCTCATTGGTAGGTAATCTGTAAATTCCACTGTAAACCCTCATCGAGGTCTGTGGTTTGCCCTGACCTTGAGAGTGGGTAGACCTAATCTTACCTAAACTTTTATTTACCAAAAAAAATTAATCAAAATATTAAATTCGTTTAAATTATATATACATAATATATAATTTGGTTGGGTTGAAATTTCTTTAGAGCTTTTTGGAAGTGGAGATGAAACTAGGGGTGCAATCGAGCCAAACCGAGACCGAACAGGAGCAGGCTCGGCTCGAAAAGTGTGGAGATCAAGCTCGGCTTGAGCTCGAAGCTCGCCGAACCGAGACCGAACAGGAGCAGGCTCGGCTCGAAAAGTGTGGAGATCAAGCTCGACTTGAGCTCGAAGCTCGCCGAACCTAGAATTTTAAAGCTCGGCTCGAGTTCGATATAAGTTCGGCTCGAGCTCGTTGAGCGGCTCGTTTTAACTTTTTTTTTTTTTTTGAAAATCCTATCCAATTGAACTGGTTTGTTTCACGTACAACAAACTGGGTGGTTATAACTGGACAGAACTCGGAACAAATCAGGAATTAATAGTTCCCTGTTTTGAAAAAAAAAAACTTACATCTGCCTGATAAATTATCAAGGCTTGCGTTGCATCCCTTGTTAGATTAATGCAATTTTTTCTGTTGATGTGGACCTTTATTTATAGCACCTATTCTTGGATTGGCTTGCCTTTACTTCCGATGTGGGACAAATTTTTTCTCAAATTCCTATTAATACTTGGGACCTCTAAGCAAATGTTATCCGTACAAAAAAAAAAAACTCTTTCATATACTCCCTCCGGTCCACAATAGAAGTCTTTTAAGGTTAATACACATTAATTAAGAAATGCAATTAATTTTAAGTAAAAGACTTTGTTACCCTTGTAATAATTGCATCCATTAGTAACTTTATCTATTCCCAAGATAAAAAGTTAACTTAAATAGGGATATATTTGGTAAAAGTCAATTAATGTGCATAGATTTAAGCAAAATGTCATGTATTGTGGAACAAAAAAAACTCTCTGGAAAGACTTCTATTGTGGACCGGAGGAAGTACCTTTTAATCAGTTTTTTTTTTATTCTTAACTTACTAATTATTATAAATTCTTAACTTGTTTCTTTTCTCTAATTATATCTTTTAAACGTTATTATATATTATACGTTTTTAGTGTTAATATTTTGATTATATATAACTTATAAAATAATTTCAAATTAATTATATATATAAATAGTATTTATTTATTAATTCATCCGTTCTGATTAATCTGAGTCATCCGGTCCGACTAAATGACTCTTGACCCAATCATAAATCTAATTTGATAGCCGAATCGGTTATGATAACATTACTTAATTGTACCTAATCAACATTTTATTATTTAAATCAGCCTTCTAATGAATGAATACCAAATTTAATCCAAAAAACAAGTATATCATACAATCTGCAACAAATTTAAATAAAGTAATAAGATTAAACAAAGTGTATATATATATAGTATTAATAAAAAAAACTCTCGAACCTGCTCACGAGCTTTCGAGCCGAACCCAAGGAAGCTTGGACTCAGGCTCATTAATGCTCGAGCCGATTTCGAACTCAAGCCGAGCCCAATCGATCCGAACTTTGGCCGAGCTTTGACCGAGCCGAACTCGAACAGTTTGCGAACTAGGGAGGCTCGTTTGCACCCCTAGATGAAACTTGGTTAGGTGAGTGGCTTGGTCGTGTTCATACCATTCAATTCCTATAAATTATTTGAAACTTTCTTTGCACGAATGAACCAAGAAAATGGATAGAAGGATCATAGATAGCCTTATAAATCAACACATTCTTAGCCAATATGTCACGGAAAGAACAAAATAAATAATAAAAAAAAAAAAAACTACACACTAGGGTAAAATTTTATAAATTAATATGTGATAAATTAATAATTTTTTCAATTCCGATTTAGACCAGTTCACTAAATTAATATTCGATAAATTAATATTTTTATAAATTAATAAAATTTCATGATCCCAACATTATTAATTTATAAAAGTTTTACAGTATAAATTTAATGATAATGTCATACATGGGTGTTTGTTTACTCTATATAACAAAAAGAGCAAACAAAAACAACAAACAGTAAGTAAACCAAATAAAATTATAGTCTAGAATTAGGAAGTTATTATATATAATTAATAGGAATAAAATGTTAATTTACATTAACTTAAACCCTAATACACAAATAACCCCCTGAACTTGTTCAAATATTGCAATTGTCCCTTAAACTTGTCCAATTGTAAAACATAACCCCAAATTGGAAAACATTTTACCCCGTACTTGAAGCAACCGTAAAAACGTTTTCCCAGATTCGTATCATACCAAAGATCTGATTATCACACTCCACAAGCGTTGCAGCTTTTATATTTCACGTGTTTCTTCAAATGCAGTCCATGTCAGCAATTTGAGGTTATGTTTTACAATTGGACAAGTTTGAGGGGTAAGTTGTTATAATTGAAAGTTCGGAGGGAAGTTGCAATATTTGAACAAGTTCAAGAAGTTATTTATGTATTAGACCTTAACTTAATGTAAAACTTTTGGATTTGATTGAAATGTATTAACAAATTAGGGTTAATTTTATAAAAAGAAAAGAATCTTATATTTTCACCAAATGGACCAAATTAGAAATTAACCTTTTACGAAACGGTCTCCACATTAATTTCATAATTTTTGTTTTCTTGAACTGCATTATTTACAAAGCGTTATCCGAATTAATTTTGTGACTTGTTTTAAATAGACTTTGATTTAATTTAAAGTCTTCTCCCCTCCCCGAATAGTAGTAGTAGTAGTATTTGATATTCTTTACTTATATAAAAAGCCTAATTAAAAGTCAAGCTTGTTCCATATCACTTGTTAATAGTCTCTTCTCTTCATCTCTATCGCAGTCTTTTCAGTTTTTCTAGAGACTTCTTCCATCTCTATCGTCTCTTCAATCAATGGCCTCCGATCTACAAATGAAGGCCAAAGAAGCGTTTATCGACGAAAACTTTGAGTTAGCCGCCGACCTCTTAACGCAGGCCATCAATCTTAACCCTAACGGCGCTGAGCTTTATGCTGACCGTGCCCAGGCCAATATCAAACTCTTGAATTTACCTGGTATTCTTCTTTTTATATTTTCTTTATTAGTTCCACTTTTTTTTTTTGGTTAAAAAGTTTAAATCTTTGTCGTGGAACTCAATAATTCAGATGGTGATTTCTGAATCGAGATGCTTTTCAGTTTTGCGTTTAGTTTAGTTTGAAATTCTCGTAGGGCGTGGCCTAATTTCTTTCTTACTGATGTATTGTTGTGCGATGAGGTAGAGAAAATGATGTGTAATTTGTTTGGATTATGTGCAGAGGCCGTTGCTGATGCAAACAGAGCGATTGAGTTGGATAATTCAATGGCTAGAGCATACTTCCGGAAAGGGTTAGTAGATTCGACTGCTTTTCTTGTTTATTTGGAGGAGTACTCGTTTTTAGCATCTGCTTTGTGGAATTAAGATGTCGATTATCTTAAGCCTTGTTTGGGAGTTTGGAGGTTAACGGGGTGAGTGTTAAATGAGGGAATGGAAAGGAACGGGAAAGGGATTGATCGAAACGGGAAAGGGATTGATCGAAACGAAAGTTAAAAATTAACGTTGTTCGAAGTTCATATAATCTAAATTAGGTTAAAAGTTTAACTTGGTAGGAAAGTTAAATTTACTCTGCATGAACTTTCAGTTACTTCCTTTAACCCTCAATTTGGAAGTTAGATTTTGGAAGTAAACATTTAACTTCCATATTTACTCTCCAAAAATAACTCCCAAATAAGGGTAATGTGATATTTAACCTTCTATTGCTTTCATTTACCTCGGTTAACTCCCTCCCGAACAAGGGCTTAGAAAAAGAACTTGTAGTATGGATTTGAATTTGCAGCAATTACTCTCCCTAATTTTACTACGATTATTATTAGTTTCTTTTCTGGTGCGCGCGGTTTTCTTTTTTATCTTGTACAACTATGGTTAAATGAAACGGAAACGTTATTTCTTAGAAAAATTAGCATGGAAACGGAAAAGAAACGGACTCGAAATGCCGAAATTCTAATGAAGAAGAGTTTCTGTGCAACATAGCAATCTAGTGATTGCTGTTGCTATTTTACTGTGATCATTATTAGTTTCTGGTGTAAGGATTCTCTATCTATTGTAATTTAAAGTATCATTAATATTGACAAAATATTTATTTTATTCTGAATAGATCCCCTTGTTTAAAGTATCAATACTGGCAGCCTTATGCTTCTATCCTTTTTTAGATGCTTTCCCATCCCCAATCCCCCTCCTCCCGTTTCAACATCTTCATATTTCTTCCTCCAATTACAACCTTTCCCGGTTGATTTCTTATTTTTTCTTAATTTTGTAGAACTGCTTGCATGAAGCTCGAGGAATATGAGACGGCTAAGGCCGCCTTAGAGATTGGAGCCTCACTAGATCCAGGGAACTTGAGGTTCAAAAATTTGATCAAACAATGCGAGGAGTGCATTGCAGAAGAGGCTGCTAACCTCTCAAGACAAGCATCAGAGGCTACAACAAAAGTTGTTCCTATGGAAGATGTTCAGCAAGCTGATGTTCTTCCCAGCCAACCACCGATAGTAACACCAACCAAACCAAAATACAGGTCAGTGCAGTGTCCCTTGCTTTCGGGGTTTTTGCTAATATTTTTTATCATGCAAACTAATCATTCAGATCTTTGTTTTCTAGCATTCTGTTTTGTATACTTATTTCAGACCCTTAACCTTCTATCGACTTTGATGAATTACATTTAAGTCTCATGATTATGGTCATAGGCCCACCTAAGCATATTCTGTTGAATTTTGCAGGCATGAGTTCTATCAGAAACTTGATGAGGTGGTTGTGACTATATTTGCAAAGGGCTTGCCAGCCAATGCTGTTACTGTTGACTTTGGTGAACAAATAGTAATATACAAACCGAGTAATTGCCATTGGATACTGTTCATCTTTCTGGAAAATCTATTGACTAATAACTTCTGTTGATATGTTTGCAGCTAAGTGTCAGCATCAGTGTTCATGGTGAAGATGCTTATCATTTTCAACCTCGCTTATTTGGGAAGGTATTATTACATTTGTATGGGAATCATGTGGTTGAGACAACTGTGGTTGTGTAAAACAGAAAGTAGCTACTTAATTACATAATTAAGTCTTCCTATTTTATAGATCATTCCAGACAAGTGTAGATATGTGGTGTTAACTACAAAGGTTGAAATCCATCTTGCAAAGACTGATCCTATACACTGGACATCTCTTGAATACAGCAAGGATACAACGGTTGTATGGAAAATTAATGTGGCCTCAGGTATTCCAGTAATTGAATTGTGTAATTAACTGATAATAGAGGTTCAAGTTACCATGAATCGATTTTCTGCGCCTCTTTCATTTCCCAACCCACAATTTCTCCAAGATGAACTCAGAGTAAAATAAAATTAAAAACACATGCATGTTTATAGATAAAATAATGCACTCAGTACTGTAATTTGCATTGTTTCTCAATTGTTCTGTGAGTTCCACACATCCTGAACCAAAAACCAAAGGCTTTCAGCTGACTGTTTGGGTGAAAGTATGGCTATTTTATTTAGAGTATAAGTGGAGATTTAGGCTAGAATTGTGCTTAGTAATTGGATTTTTCTGTTTAAAATAGAGTTGCTTGTATCTTGTGCATGCTCAATTATCTAAAGTTAGAATCACTTCTTTCATGTTAAATTCGCTTCCTATGGTGAAATGTGTAGGAACTGGGTCCAACAGACCTTCTTATCCTTCATCGAAACCAAAAGCAGTAGATTGGGACAAACTGGAAGCTGAAGTGAAGAAACAGGTAATCTTAACCCTTTCCTTATATATGCATTTTCTCCTCTAGAATGTTGTAGAAGGTTGAAAAGATGAGAAATTATGTGTTAATTTCAGGAAAAAGAGGAAAAACTAGATGGGGATGCGGCTTTGAATAAGTTTTTCCGGGAGATATACCAAGATGCCGATGAAGAAACTAGAAGGGCAATGAAGAAATCTTTTGTAAGACTTGCCATCATTGTTGTGTTTATTTGTTCCTGGCTTTCGCTAGGTTCTGGGACAGAAATTATGGTTGTGTTCGTTAATTTGGTGATTTATTATGCCATATATGATTTGCAAACACCACAACAAAGATTCTTTAGCTTTATGCCTACCGGTTTGACTGCTACCTGATTAGGAATGTTGAAATGGATTGTCGTGTCATAATCGTGTTATATTCTACATAATTATATATATATATATATATATATATATATATATATATATAACAAAATTGATGACGTGTCAAGCGAGTTGTGTTGTCCATTGTTATTAGAATTTTACGATTCGATTCAGCTCTATTTCGAGCCGAATTTATAGGGTGAATCTAAATTATAATAGAATCTTAAAATTCCCGATTCGATTCAGCTCTATTTCGAGCCGAATATATAGGGTGAATCTAAATTATAATAGAATCTTACAATTTCGATTCAGCTCTATCAGTTCATCAAAAACTTAAACAACACTAACGAGTCACAATTCACAAAATGAGGATTTCGATTAACGAGTTGAATCTTGATTTGACAACTATGGCTTTGTCCCTAAAGCTGATATTTTTGTGCCTGGGATGTATTTGCAGGTGGAGTCGAATGGAACCGTGCTATCCACAAACTGGAAAGAAGTAGGCTCTAAGAAGGTTGAAGGAAGTCCCCCGGATGGTATGGAGATGAAGAAATGGGAGCTTTGAGGTCTTGGTTTAGTCATTGAATATATTGTAAACTCGAATTTGGATTTTGATCAATGGTTTATTGCCTTTCCTTTTTCTTTTTGTGTTTAATTATGAACTGATCAGGTTTACTTTGCTCAGATGAAACCTTCATTTATTATTGCTACGCATTTGTGCTTTTCTGAAATGTGTCCTTCTTGGTTTTGCTTCAATCCATGCTTGTGAAGTTTCTATGTTTAGATTAGATATTACCATGTCAACATGATATTAACAGATATGGACTTGGTGACTTCTATTACAAAACACTCCATCTACTACTAAAAACTTGAGAAAAGTAAACAATCTACTACTGAAAGCTTGAGAAAAGTATACGACACGAGGTTCTTGATCATGAGGTTCTTGATCATTTTGGGTTATGCACGTTCTTGAAATCTCTTGATCTTTCTTTGTAACAAAAGAAACAGATTAAGCATCACGATGATCAGAAAATTAGTTCAGATACAGTTTTTAAGAGTCTTATTCATTTTTTATAAGCTTGAAACGTGTTTTTTTAACCGTTCAAAAAGTAATATTACTTACATTCTTTTAAGATATTAAAGATATAAGGATTTTTGGGATATTCTGATTATTGACATCTAATTTGGCTGTGATTTATCGATAATGATTTCTACCGCGATACTGCTCCTACATCAACTTGATGGAAAAATTTGCACATCTTTACTCTCTCCTCTTAGACAAAAGCTTACTGCTTGTCCCTTTAATAATAGAATTCATCAATTCTATCTGTTTGATCGTTTTTAATAATCTAAATATTATGTTTGACACGATAATATCTTATCTGAACATAAGAACTTCACATAAATCATGGACTGAAGCAAAAGCAAAAAGGATCTATTTTAGAAAAGCACAAATGTATAGCAATAATAAAGGAGTTGGATTACAATATTCCGGTACTCCTATTTCTGTCATTAAAGAGGCCGAGCCAATATGCATTTATGAGGCAATCACTTTGGTAAAGTGTATGAATCTCGATTTTGTTACTTTTGAATCTGATTCGAAGCTTGTTGTTGATACTTTAAATTCTTCGATTAATCTTATTATTAATCAGTGTAGCTCTTAAAAAAACGATTGTCTTTTTAGGATTCATTTTATTTATAGACAAGCTAATATGGTTGCTCATTCTATAGTTAGGTGGGTCAAGTTTTATGCTAGTCCATTTTGTCGGCAAGAAGCTCCCGTTTTTATGATGATCGTTGTTTGTAAGTGTGATGTTTCTGCTTAATAATATTTGCTAGCGTTCTTTTTCCTTATTCGGATCACTTTGACTCGAGAAAGGGTTTTTTTTTTTTTTTTAAACGAGGCTATGCTTTTAAAAAAATAAATATAAAGTGAATTTCACAATTATTCCAAACACAAAATTCATTTCAAAATGAAATGAATTCCGTACTTTATATATTGCACACCAAACGATTTCACATGAAATGAATTCACAAAAAACATTGAATTAAACATAGCGTTAGGAATTGTAGTTTTACTTTAAGCTGGTCTAACATCATCATATTCCTATTCAATTCAATTGCAGTTCTAAATCTTCCATTTCCTCCTGGCGAATTGAATTTATTCCGAGACCGAATCCCATAAATTCTGCTAGCTAATAACAACACCTACACATCATTAACATTAGCCTCAATCTCTGATTCTGAATCTCACATCCTCTAAGAACCAAACCACTTTCGTAATACTGTGTTCACATCAAGAATCTTACTTTCTTGTTCCATCAAAAGTTATTTGCGTCCAATTTTGATAGCATAAAGTCTGTCATTTAGTTCTATCTTCAACAGGTGTCCAATTGTTCATTTTCCTAAAGTATAGGAACTGATTTGATGATTTTAGAAGAATAAGTGCTCAAATGATTTTTTATGTATAGATTAGGGGCTCAATTGGGCTTTATGCCAAAAAAACAAAAAACAAAACTAATTACCCAGCCAACTTCTCCAAGTCATGCGCATCTCCATTCTCCCTCCCTAGACAAAATTCCTAATTCCTAATTTCTGAAAAGTAAAACGGCCGATCAGCACATCACTCATCTCCGGTCGTCCCTGCGTTTCCGTCTGTTCGTCCTTCGAAGTTCGCTGTCTGCTATTCTTCCCCAAAAGGTAATTTCTCTTCACAGCTACACTCCTCTGCCTTATTCGATTTCTTTCTTTCTTTTTTACTTAATTGTTAATTGTGATTCCTTTTTAGTTGTGTAAGTGTTAATTGAAATTCTTGTGTTGTGCTAATTGATTTGGTTGTCTTAATTGAAATTCTTGTGTCAATGACGGAGATCTTATAGTTATATTGCTTGAGCTTTGATGCTTCTGCTTCATTTTTTGCTCATTGATGTTTGAGCATTGATGCGTTTATACTTCTGCAGTCCTGCCTCTGCTTGATTTGCTGCTGTCAGTGTGTAGTAAGGAGCGTTTTAATGGGAGGGTTTATTTGGAAGGAGAGTTTTAATGGAAGAGGGTTTAATTGAAAATTTTGGTCTTAAAAGAATAACTTTGTAACTGTATATTTGTAATTGATTAAAATATTAATTGCTTAAAGAAAAACCTTGTAAATTTGTAATTGCTCTACAAATCCTACTGGTATGAAACTTTTAATTGCTTAAAATACAGATTCTAAATTCTATTTGATTGGGGGCAAAAAGATGCAATTCTTTGGAGGATCAGATATTAGCCCGTTGCCACCGGCACCAACCGCATCTGGTAACAATGCGAATATGATGTATGTGTTCAATAGGAATGGTGTGTGCCTTCTCTACAAGGAATGGAATCGCCCACTTCACACCCTCGATGCACAGCAGGATCACAAGCTCATGTTTGGTCTACTTTTCTCGCTCAAGTCCCTTACTGCCAAGTTGGATCCCACAAGGTGTACTTTCTATTTGTGTTCTAATCCTATCCCATTTTTCAAATTTCTTTTTATCATGTGATTTAAAAGTGAACATTCATGTCTATTCTAAGTTCGAGTCCTCTTTTCATTACTAGGTTGCTGCATGATTCTGAGTTCTCTGTGTTAATGGAACATGATCCAATTGTCAAGCTAGTAAATGGAAGATGATGATAAATTTCCGATCTGCATTTTATACATCACCTACTATGTCTTGAGATTTTATTTAAGTGTTTTCATAGGGCGCATTGGATTTGGTTGTAGTGTGTAATTTCTTCTCTATGATTCTGTAGTATGTATCTTGTGTTGTATCAGTATTCTGGAGTTTTATCTTTTCTGCAGTGTGGAGAAAGGAAATCTTGGCATGCCTCAGTTACCTGGCCAAGGTTGTTCATTCCACAGCTTTCGCACAAATACTTACAAACTTAGTTTCATGGAGACTCCTTCTGGGATAAAGGTATTGATATGCTCTTCATATACTTTGTCTTTGCTCTTACATTTATGTGAATGCAAGCTGTCAAATATTTAAAGTTGTCCAGTGGATTTACCATTCTAATCTGAATGAGGATTGTGACCACATTGTTTTTCAGATCATATATGTGACGCCTCTTTTTCCCTTTATTTTTCAAGAGCAACTTAGTATTCAGGTTTCCTATCCATCATTAGAGATGGATTCGGTTGGGAGGGGATCCCAAAGGAAACATGGGGTACTGAGTTGAACACCCAGCACCTCCACACCAATTTCATACAAAAAAGTGTCAAGGAAACAATTAACCTGACATACTTCTACACACTTTTTCTTGTATTTTTTAAGTATAAAGTTATATACCATGTTTGTCAGGCATCTTAAGCTCGTAAGCATACTGCAAAACTGTTTGTTTGATTCGATATTTGACATGGGATCTAACCCTTGGAGATGTGCAAAAAAAAAAAAAAAGAACATATTACTAGTAGTGGGAGATCTGGCACTCAACCACTAAGTTTGTACACATTGAGTTAGCATAACAAAACAGGAGAGTATGTTTAAATTGTTTAGATTAAGTCCTTGAATATCTAATTTTGAATTTTATTCATATGTATGCTAGCTTATAGTACGAATCTTTATGGCAAAAGACTTGATATTCTTGAAAACTGAACTCCAAGCTTAAATAATTCCATATATAGAAAAGGACTATGTTTAACAAATTATAGGTCACAAAGATCAAGAAGGCAGGCAGGCATAACCTCCCATAGCCAGACCTTGTGGTGCTTATAGAGTTTGTAATCTGTTTGAAATGATGAGAGGGTTATATGGTTGAAGCAATATCTAATTTATTGTACATTCTAAATTGATGCCAACGATTTGCAAATTTCTGCAGGTGTTCGCTATATGATTCTGAGCAGACCTGTTATATTTCTTGATGGAGTCTTTTTAACTGTGTATTTATTGTTTGTGTAGATTATCTTAGTTACTCATCCCAGGACCGGCGATCTACGTGAATCACTGAAGTATATTTACAACTTATATGTTGAATATGTTGTCAAAAACCCCCTCTACACTCCTGGAGCTCCTATCAGGTATAAAATTTAGTTTCTTTGTTTAACTAAATAATTGAATCAGCTGTCCAAGATTTGGGTCTGTTAAGTACCATTCTTGTTGTGTAGACTTGATCGTGCTTTTCTATAGCTGTCGCTGTGTGGGGTGGTGGGTGGTGGTTCATCTAATCTGCTCAACTTGAATGAGTAATCTAATTAGGTCGTGTTTATTTATTTTTTCTAGTAAAATGTATTTTTGGATATGTTGCCAAGTACCTTGCTCTAGCTTACAGGAGTCTTCACCCAATCTGGTTAACTTTATTAAGCAATCTGATACTAGATCTAATCTATCTTCTTTTTAATATTTTTTGGGATAAGGCCCAAATTTGACCCTAAAGTTTTTGAGAAAGTACAAATTTGGTCCTAAGGTACAAAATGGTACAAATTTAACTCTAACGTTTCCAAGCAAGATCAGTTTTAGCCCTTTCGTACATTTTTTTTGTTGGTTATTTGTGAACATTTTAGACACTTTTTTTGTGTGATTAACTTCTATGTAGTATACATAGTTGTTAGCATTTTAACTGTTTTTTATGTAATGTAACACATTAAACATATGTCGGACATAATTGATGTTTGGAAAGCTGGACGTGACTATTAAATAATAGTCAAACCAACTTTTTTAAAATTTTGGTTACATAGGGCTAAAATTGATATTGCTTGGAAATGTTGGGGTTAAATTTGTACAATTTCGTACGTTGCTAACTAATTTGTCAAATTTGGCCCTTCGTCCATATTTTTTCCCCCCTGGTATGTTGCTAACTAAGTTGTTAAAACTTTCAACTTCCTAGAGTTTGATAGTTTAGTCTAGCTGTTCCATGCAAATTAAATAACCTATGAATACTCATGTTAGCTACTGCATCCATACATCTTATGATCTGCTCATGAATTATTGAACGGATAAGGGTCAATTTTGTCCCCAAGGTTATTTGGGAAGCTCAATTTTTCCCCCATAGTATAAATACTATAACTTAACTTCACCCTTTTTGACGGAATTCTGTCACTAATTTTTTCTTTTTACTTAAAAAATAGCCAAATTAAGCTAGATTTTTTTAATCACGACGGTAAAATTTAGCTGAACTTTCTACCATGAGGGCAGAATTGAGCTATTTTGAATGACAAGGGTAAACTTAATCTTCCCTTGTTTATGTCGTAATGTCTTTATATCATACTCCAGCTGACCTTGAGGTTTATTGTAAGAGCAGATATTTACAAATGTATAATTTGTATATGCTTTATGTAGGTCTGAGTTGTTCAATACTTCACTTGATCAATATGTTAGAAGCATCGCATAACATCCCATGGAGCATAAAATTGCAATCACAGTTCCATCTGGTAATCCACCATTTTCCTGTTCTTGGAGGAGTAAATTGAGTATGGACTTGACAACTGAAAGCGTCTTCCCTTCAATTTGTGTAGTTAGAAATTTGTTTCTGTTTGGATGGGCTATATATATATAGGTGCGTTTGTTGACAAGTTTATGAAATCATGAGATGCCTTTGTAATTTGCCTTTTGGAAGACTTTTGATAAAGGCAAGACTTGAGAACTGCAATTATACGAAGTTTAGAAAATTGTTTATTGCTCTATTTAAGCATTTACCAACGGCAATTTATTTTCCTTCTAGTTTTTTTCTACCCCGGGTTTGCTTAGAAATTTTGTTGTTCGGGATTTCTAATCATAGTAATTGTGGCATTAATTTTCTATTTTATTTGGTTAACTAAAGTTCAGTAAGGATAGGTCTATTCTAAACAAATTATAGATCTTGATAAGGAGGATTTGTATCGGTATTTGTAGAGGGGTAAGTTGTTACTATTGAAAGTTGGAGGGGGCAGTTGTAACATTTAGACAAGTTCAGAGGGTTATTTGTGTATTAGGCCTACAAAAAAAAAGTGCAAAAATATCTCTAACGTTTATAACAATGAGTAATTTTACCTCTAATGTTGTCAGGCAAGAGCAATTTTATCTCTAATGTTGTTAACTTGGGTCATTTTTAGAAATAATTCATCTACACTTCACATGTGAGTCATTTTTATCACTCATTAGTGACAAATCATAAACATATAATTACATATTGATTCGGGATATTATCACAAGGCCCATTAGGCCCAAGCCCAATACAAGCAAGGCCTTGAGAGGCCCATAAGACCACCACAACTCACTATAAATACCCCCAACAAAGGGAAGGTATGGACAGGTTCTCACTCTCAACTCTATCAGATACATTTTAGGCTTTCCGATTATTTCCTTAGTAACCGAGTCGAACATCTAACTTTCTTGATCGTCGGAGTATCTGCAGGGATCGCTCTCCGCGCATGGACGACATCCGAGAGGCAAGAGGGAAACGAGAAGCTGTCCGGACCACTGTAGTTCGTAGCCTAATTGCATATGATTAGACGTGAAAAAATAAAAAATAAATAAAAAAGTATACTGTCTATTTTACGAGTTGGATAAAAAAATTCAAAATATTTCACCGAATTAATAAATATTAACCTATAATTCTATTATTAAACCATAGAAAATATGATTTTTTTAACGAAATGTTATGCACCAATAAAGAACAAAATATATGTGTTCTACAATAATATCTGAAATTGACCAAATCTGTCAATGTTAGGAATAAAATTGCTTTTTACTGTCAATATTGGAAGTAAAATTGAACTATTTTAGACGTTAGAAGAAATTACTCCTAGCCCTAAATGTTAGGGTAGTTTTGCACCTTATTCAAAAAAAAAAAAAAACTTCCCAAGTCTGAACATAGGTAAATATGGGGTTAGGCTATACTTACTTTGTTTTTAACAAAGTAAGTCTTGCTTTGTGTATTTTCACCATTAGATTAATTTTACACCCCATCATCTAATGGTGAAAAACAAAAAGTAATGTTACTTTATCAAAAACAAAGTAACCATAGAAGGCACCGTAAATATGTAAATATGTACTGGCTTTTCTTTTTAATCCAATACTTAAGAACGGAATGAAGCTACAAGAAGATACGAAACGGCGTAGTTATGTCTTGCTTGCTGAGACGACCTGTAGATGATAAAACGACATAGTCTGGTACTGCTTAGTTGCTTTGCTACTCCCCATTCTTTCTTCTTCCTCGCTGGCACCTCTCTCTCTCTCTCTCTCTCTGCCGGTCTCGCTTAGCTCTCGCCACTCTCAGGTATGTCTCTCTATCATTTCCATCTCCCTTTTCAGTTATTAGCATTATCTTCTCCGTCGCATTACTGCAATCTCAACTGTGGAAGTTCATTTATTAAACCTTGACTCCAGCCGAATTTTTAAGAAACTTAAATTTGCATGTATGATTGGTATAAATGAATGGATCAAATTATATCATACTTGATCGAAATTATGAATGAATTCCAGATTTGAAGACAAAAATCCCGTGTTTCTACATCTCTTGAATCGTTTTTCTTCCTTTGCTTCAGAAACCTACTCGATGGCAGCGATCCATCGACATCTCCATCTCCATCTCTCACCGCGTCAATATGCACTCCTCTCTTCACCGCCGACACCTCACTTTGATTTAGCGCTTTTGGAAATTCTCCCCCTCCCCCCACATGGTCGAATCTGCTGCAGTTTTTCTTCCTCACATGGTCGAATCTACACTTCACCTCTCTCCTTGAAATCAAATCTCTGCTTTCTAATTTTCGATTATATAATGCACTCTTGATTCAATTGCATTAAAGAAACATACAAAAAATTTAATTTCTATCCAATTGATGCTGGCACGCAACCGTCTTTCATCCTTGCCGTCCGGACCAGATTAGCAAGCTTCAATTTTGATTGTTTCTTCTTTTATTATAGGTTTTACTTTATATTTTATCAGATTTAATGGTTTTTTTGTTTCACTCAGTTGAAAGCCTGAAACTGATTCTATGTATAAGGAGCTAGAGTCTTTAATTGATTTTTTTTTTTTTTCAATCAAAGAAATTTAATGTAAAAAAGCATAAAACTGATCCTATGTAAAATGAGCTAATTGATATTTTGTTGTTGCACTCAGTTGAAAGCCTGAAGCTGATCCTATGTAAAACGAGCTAGCAGTTTTCTTTTTGCATATTCAATTGTTTGATCTGATATAGTCAATTATCATCTCTATACCCATTAATGTGATATATTTTGAGAACTCGACCTTTTGGATTTTACAACTAATTAGCTAAAACGTGATTGCAAATTTGCACATATGTAGGCAACAGTCCCACCAAACTTTGTGATCTAAAATGAATATGTTATTTTTGCTTGTTCTAGCAAATTGAATAAACAGAGTAGTAAGTCATGATTTTGGTACTTGGTATTTGTTCTTAGAAAGTTGGATGTTTTGGATGATTATGTCTGTACTTTATTTTGGCATATGATAGTCTTGGACACAAAAATTTCATGGATGGAGTTTTTGTGAACCTAGTTTTTATTGAATAAGATTTGTTTGTCCAAGGCAAATAGTTTTTAGTTGAGTTTTGTGGGTGCATTCATCCTAAGGTACTAGGAAGGAAGGCAACATTTAGTTGTATTGTATATATAGAAAGATATCATTTGCCTTCTTTACTATAAGATATGTTTAAGGATCCATTTATTGAGTGAGAACAAATATTTAGTTGTTTTGTTGAGTGAGAACCCGTAAACAAGTATTCAATTTATTTTATTAATTGCTATTTGAGGTTATTGTTGTATGAATCAGTTATTGCTTGTCAAGCTTTATATATATATGTATATAGTTCTGTGTTTTATCTAAGATTTAGTCAATCACATTTTAATCTAGAAATTTTATGGAAGATAATGTTATTTATGTATTTATATAAGTAACATTATAGTGCTCCTATTTCTGTTATTACATTATATAATAAATACAAGAGAGGATAATTCTGAACATTAATAAATATAAAGTGAATTTCACAATTATTCCAAACACAGTATTCATTTCTTTTGAAATGAATTCCATACTTTATATATTGCACACCAAACAAACAAATTCACCTAATCATGGAATTCATTTCTAAATGAAATGAATTCCACAAAGAAAATTGAATCAAACATAGCCTTTGGACTGAATTGAATTGTAGTTTTACTTTAAGCTTAATCAATGGAATATCAGAGTTAAGATGAGTTAATGCAAATGGATAGATCTTAATCCTGTTATATTTTATTGGTGAATGCTATACAGATTCTGGATTATATTTGATTGGGGGCAAAAAGATGCAATTCTTTGGAGGATCAGACATTAGCCCGTTGCCACCGGCACCAACTGCATCTGGTAACAATGCGAATGTGATGTATGTGTTCAATAGGAATGGTGTATGCCTTCTCTACAAGGAATGGAATCGCCCACTTCGCACCCTCGATGTGCAGCAGGATCATAAGCTCATGTTCGGTCTACTTTTCTCGCTCAAGTCCCTTACCGCCAAGTTGGATCCCACAAGGTGTTCTAATCCTATCCCATTTTTCAAAATTTTTTCTATCATGTAATTTAAAAAGTGTACATTCATGTCCATTCTAAGTTTGAGTCTTCTTTTCGCTACTAGGTTGCTGCATGATTCTGAGTTCTCTGTGTTAATGGAACATGATCCAATTGTCAAGCTAGTAAATGGAAGATGTTGATAAATTTCCGATCTGCATTGTATACATCACTTACTATGTCTTGAGATTTTATTTTAACCCTGAAGTGTTTTCATAGGGTGCATTGGATTTGGTTGTAGTGCGTAATTTCTGCTCTATGATTCTGTATTATGTATCTTGTGTTGAATTGAATCTGTATTCTGGGGTTTTATCTTTTCTGCAGTGTGGAGAAAGGAAATCTTGGCATGCCTCAGTTACCTGGCCAAGGTTGTTCATTCCACAGTTTCCGCACGAATACGTACAAACTTAGTTTCATGGAGACTCCTTCTGGGATAAAGGTATTGATATGCTCTTCATATGCTTTGTCTTTGCTCTTACATTTATGTGAATGCAAGCTGTCAAATATTTAAAGTTGTCCAGTGGATTTACCATTCTAATCTGATTGAGGATTGTGACCACATTGCTTTTCAGATCATATATGCTACACCTCTTTTTCCCTTTGTTTTTTAAGAGCAACTTAGTATTGAGGTTTCCAATCCATCATTAGAGATGGATTCGGTTGGGAGGGATCCCAAAAGGAAACATGGGGTACTGTGTTGAACACCCAGCACCTCCACACCAATTTCATACAAAAAAAAGTGTCAAGGAAACAATTAAGCTGACATACTTCTACGCACTTTTTCTTGTACTTTT
This sequence comes from Euphorbia lathyris, assembly GCF_963576675.1. Classification (NCBI taxonomy): domain Eukaryota; kingdom Viridiplantae; phylum Streptophyta; class Magnoliopsida; order Malpighiales; family Euphorbiaceae; genus Euphorbia; species Euphorbia lathyris. The sequence continues at coordinate 22,144,618 of NC_088910.1, read as the reverse complement.
TAAGTATAAATTTATATACCATGTTTGTCAGGCATCTTAAACTCTTAAGTACACTGCAAAAATGTTTGTTTGATTCCATATTTGACATGGGATCTAACCCTTGGAGATCTGCAAAAAAAAAAAAAAAAAAAAGTTATTAAACTGTAGTTACCTCAGACATAAGGAGTTTTGATCATAGCTATCAAATCGTGAATTGAAATCCAAATTTTGTGAATCATGAATCGAAATTCAAATTCATAAAATTGTAAAATAAAAATATTTAGCATGTTTAACTTCAGATATTATCAAATATTAGTCTAATGTAAAAAAATAAATCATATCAACCAACTACTTAAAATTCAAATCATGCAATCCTAATAAAACTAAGTCACAAATCATTGTTCATCGTCAAGGGAATCATCATCATCTACTAGACAGTAGGCAGAGAAAATATATAGGACTTGGTGTTGGCAGTAGAATAAGGGACGTTGTTTTTTTTATATCAGAAGTAAGAGACGTTTTGTTACATAGTATTGAACATTGAATCCTAATTCCTAATTGGTTAAGGAGTATAGTAAGTAATTATGTAATATATTAATTTAATTCTTAATTTCTTATTATTTATTTCCTAATTCTTATTGGTTGTTGTATTGACTTTTTCAGTTCTTTCCACTTTAGTGTTTCTAAGTAATTAAAATCTAATTACCGCACAAGTCTCAACCTCTAAGTTAAGCAGATTTCAATATTAAAAAAGAAGCAGATTACATGAAGGGATAATTACTAATTTGACCCAATCAAGGACCCCAATTTACATATCTAGCCCACCTTGCCTCAAAGTTACCAAATTAGACACTTTCACCCATTTTGGATAAAACTAACCTTAGTTCTATTCGATCAATCGATCGATCTTCTTCTTTTTGTTGTTGTTCTTCTTCTTGTTCTTCTTCTTCTCCATTTCAACTTCTTCTTCGGTTCATCTTCTTCAATTTTTGATACCAATCGTTAGCGATTTTTGACATATTATGTTCAATTTCCCGTACAAATGGTATATTTTTAGCTTATACGCTTGCTTTTCTCGTTGGTTTTGCCTCTTTCTTCATCTGTAATGGTATCGTTTCAATTTCCTCTATTTTCCATAATTTTTTCCCATTTTTCTCCATTATTGTCGCATTTGCGACGAAATGCGACAATTCTTGTCGCATTTGCGACGAAATGCGACAATTTCGTCACAAATGGAAAAAAATTATGGAAAATGGAAAAAAATTATGGAAAATTGAGGAAATTGAAACGATACCATTACAGATGAAGAAAGAGGCAAAACCATTACAGATGAAGAAAGAGGCAAAACCAACGAGAAAAGCAAGCGTATAAGCTAAAAATATACCATTTGTACGGGAAATTGAACATAATATGTCAAAAATCTCTATCGATTGGTATCAGAAATTGAAGAAGATGAACCGAAGAAGAAGTTGAAACGGAGAAGAAGAAGAAAAGGAGTAGATCGATCGATTGATCGAATAGAACTAAGGTTAGTTTTGTCCAAAATGGGTGAAAGTGTCTAATTTGGTAACTTTGAGGCAATGTGGGTTAGATATGTAAATTGGGATCCTTGACTGGGTCAGATTAGTAATTATCCCTTACATGAATCATGGGAATCGGCCGATTCACCATCTATTTATGGCAGATTTAGATTCGCCCCATAAATTCGAATCTAAATGGGGGTGGATCGAATCGCGAATTTTGAATGGTACGATTTTAATAACAGTGGTTTGATAGTAAATATTTGTTAAACAGGAGAATATGTTTAAATTGTTCAGGTTAACTTCTTGAATATCTAATTTTGATTTTTGTGTCATATGTATGCTAGCTTATAGTATCTTTATGACAAGAGACTTAATATTCTTGAAAACTAAACTCCAAGCTTAAATAATTACAAATATAGAAAAGGAATATGTTTAATAAATTATAGGTCACAAAGATCAAGAAGGCAGGCAGTAATAACCTCCCATAGCCAGACCTTGTAGTGCTTATAGAGTTTGCAATCTGTTTGAAATCATGAGAGGGTTATATGGTTAAGCAATATCTAATTTATTGTACATTCTAAATTGATGCCAATGTTCGCCATATGATTCTGAGCAGACCTGTTATATTGCTTGATGGAGTCTTTTTAACTCTGTACTTATTGTTTGTGTAGATTATCTTGGTTACTCATCCCAGGACGGGTGATCTACGTGAATCACTGAAGTATATTTACAACCTATATGTTGAATATGTTGTCAAAAACCCCCTCTACACTCCTGGAGCTCCTATCAGGTACAAAATTTAGTTTCTATTTTTAACTAAATAATTGAATCAGTTGTCCAAGATGTGGGTCGGTTAAGTACCATTCTTGTTGTGTAAACTTGATCGTGCTTTTCTATAGCTGTGGGTGTGTGGGGTTGTGGTTCATCTAACCTTTTCAATTTGAATGAGCAATGTAATTAGGTTGTGTTTGTTTATTTCTTCTTGAAAGATGTATTTTTGTTCACCTGATCTGGTTAATTTTATTAAGCAATCTGATTTCAAGTCTAATCTATCTTCTTTGTTAAAAATATTTTCCCTGGTATGTTGCTAAGTAAGTTGTTAAAACTTTCAACTTCCTAGAGTTTGATAGTTTAGTGTAGCCATTCCATGCAAAATAAGTAACCTATGAATACTCATTTTGCTAACTATAAGGGTCAATTTTGTCCCCAAGGTTATTTTGGGAAGCTCAATTTTACCCTCATCGTACACAACGGCTCAAATTTGCCCCCATGGTGTAATACTAGCTTAACTTTACCCTTTCTGTTTTTAGCTGCATGAAGCAAATAACATTTGATGACATTAAAGGAATGAGCAGAACATTGTTGCTTGCGTTCAGATATTATCGTTCACTCTTAAGCTTCATACATTGTTTTCCTTACAAAATTTCACACGTGGCACATTTGATCAAATTAAAGAGTAAATTACACTAATGATACCTGAATTTTACCCTAGTTCACACTTTGGTACCTAAATTACATTTTGTCCAAAAAATATACCTGAAGTAACAATGGTCGGACAATTTAGTATATTTTACCGGTCAATGGCCGGTCTGTGCGAGTTTGATGAGTAAATTACACTGATGGTACCTGAACTTTATCCTAAATCACACTTTGGTACCTAGATTTCATTTTGTCCAAAAAATACACCTCAAGTAAAGATGACTCAAAATTTTAGTACATTTGACTGATTAGTGATCGTTCAACATGAGTTTGACTATTTTAAATTAAAAATTGAGATCCATTATATACTCAATTAACATAAAGTATTGTAATTTTATGTTAATTGAGTGTATGGCGAGTCCCAATATTTAGTTCAAAATGGTCAAACTCATTACCCGATCAAACCAACTAAGTTTTTCAGTCACCTTTACTTGAGTTATGTTTTTAGGATAAAATAAAATCTAGGTACCAAAGTGTGAATTATGGTAAAGTTCAGGTACCATCGGTGTAACTAACTCATGAAACTCTTATTGACCGGTCATTAACCGGTAAAATGTACTAAATTGTCCGGTCATCATTACTTCAGGTATATTTTTTGGATAAAATGTAATCTAGGTACCAAAGTGTAAATAAGGTAAAGTTCAGGTACCATTGGTGTAATGTTTTTATATCATACTCGAGCGGACCTTAAGGTTTATTGTAAGAGCAGACATGTATAATTTGTATATGCTTTATGTAGGTCTGAGTTGTTCAATACTTCACTTGATCAATATGTAAGAAGCATCGCATAACATCTCATGGAGCACAAAATTGCAATCACAGTTCCATCTGGTAATCCACTATTTTCCGGTTCGTGGAGAAGTAAATTGAGTATGGACTTGACAACTAAAAGCGTCAATCCTTCAAATTGTGTAGTTAGAAATTTGTTTCTGTTTGGATGGGCTATATATAGATGTGTTTGTTGGCAAGTTTATGAAATCATGAGATGCCTTTGGAAGACTTGTGAAATTAACTTGAAGCCTAACAAGCAGGAGTATCAATCCTTTTACCTATATCTTAGTTATCTAGATTTTTGGTGTATTTTCTATCAATGTACATCTTAAGTTAATGTATTTTGGTCTTCATTGAGTAATGTAATTAAGTGAGAATACCATTTTTTTTCCAAGTTAGGTGAATTCTAATATTATACAAATATCTTGTACGAACCCATGCCATTTGACACATTGAGATTGGGCAGTGATCCGAAGTTCTTTACGTCTCTTTCTGATTTTCAATTATTTATTTTATACTAGGTGATAAAGTAGTGAATTACTGATGAATGATGATTGAGTGCGAAGTTGATAAAGTAGGAGTAGTGCGCCCACATGCACAAATAATTGAAAAACTACAACTGAAAGTCCACTAGCCAACTGAAAGTCCCCATGCATATCAATATACGAATATTTTAACTTGTTTATGTTATGCTATATTTTATCTTACAATATTAATACTAAATATTAATTAAATATTTTTATTATTAATTATAAATTGTTGATATGTCATCTCCACTTGCCACGTCCCCACCTAATCTTCTAGGAAATGCAGGAGCATGAAGTGTGGAAAATTAATGTCCATTTGTTAGAAATATCCACTTAGAAAGCAACTTGATGAGGGGATAATAATTCTACTATAGGAGAATAAATATAGTCTAGGTTGTATAGCTCAGCTGCAATTATTAGTTATAAGAATCAGTATTGTGTTAATAATGACATTTTAGATTCATGAATTTGTTCATTTCATGTTACATATGCAATTTTTGGAAACTTTTTCTCATTATGCTAATAGAGAGAATCAATATTAATTCAAGTAACTAACTTCAAGCAATATATATAAGAAATGAGTATTTATCACAACCAAATTGACGTGGGTTATATATCACGCTTCCATGACTCAGTGAGTTTGGACAAAGCAACACGAGATGAACCACTCTCACTTAGTGCCTCTTTGGCTGCTTTTTTCATAGCAATAGTTTGCTCTCTCACCAATTTACCTGACTCGGATTCCATCAGCTCAGTAACTCTCTTCTCAACCTCCATAGCAGTTACAAACCCGTCCTCCGACTCGTCCATTGACAACGCAATTTTCATATCTTGTACCATCACAATCCTATTAAACCTTTGCTCCGCGTAGAGAGGCCAAGCCACCATTGGCACACCAGCCCATACTGCTTCAAGCACCGAGTTCCACCCACAGTGAGTCACAAACCCTCCAACCGAGTCGTGATTTAACACAGCAACTTGAGGAGCCCATGATTTCACCACATATCCCCTATCCTTTGTACGAGTTAAGAAACCATCAGGAAGCAGAGAGTCCAAGTCAGGATCAGCCTGAGCCGAAATGGCTAAGCCTTTTTCAATCGCCGGAGGATTTCTCACCACCCATAAAAACCTCTGTCCACTTCTCTCCAATCCAATTGCAATTTCCATTAACTGTTCCTTCGAAAACAAACCTAAACTACCAAAGCACAAAAACACAACGCTTCGACTCGGTTGCGAGTCGAGCCAGGTTAACCACTCGGGAAGACCGTCCTTAAGGTTACCGACGCCGTTAACGGTGAAATCCTTTTCGTTACGTGTTGCTATCAACGGCCCGATACAGAAAATAGGAGGAGTTGTACTGTCCGGTACGCATTGTCCCTCTGATATTGCTTTCAGAGGTCTTGGTTCAAGCGATTCATAGGTGTTTATTATAATTCCAGAAGCTTTCGGAAGAATTTCGGAGGCTTCTAGAAAAAACTCATAAGCCTTATCGTTCCGATCAAGCACCGGCTTCGGCATGTCGGTGGCCGGAATTGGCGGTAGACCGGGAACATCAAGAAATGTGCCGTTAAGATCTTTGAAACTCTTGGTGTATTTCCGATGATTAATCGGAGTATATAGAAAAAGAGCAAGACAAGCAGCAGGAGAAGTATAGAAGAAATAACAAGGGATTTTGAGCGCAGAGGCAACGGAGAGATGAACAGCACAAAAGAAGTCGAGAACAAGAGCGTTAACGGTGGAAGTTTCGGAGATAGAAATGAGGATTTGACAGACGTTAGGCTGGCTGAGACGGAGAACCTCAAAGGTTAGGGTTTCGTGATTAGCGGCGGTTGTAGAATGGGGAGAGACGGCGGGAAGATGGTGGAAATAGATTGAAGGAACGGTGGCAGCAACATTTTCAATGTAAGAAGAAGTTTTACCGGCACTGTAAGGTGCGGGGATTATAAGTATGTGAATAGAAAGTGAAGGTTGAGAGGAAAGTATGAACTTGCCAAGCTCCACCATGGATATCAGGTGGCCTATCGCCGGCGACGGGAGCAAAACCAGTGCCGAAGACATAGCGATATTCTGTTTTGCTGTAGAGAGGAGAGACTGACAGGAAACTGAATTTTGAGACTCTTGGCTTCGATTAAATCAATAAGAATGCTTTTTTATAATGAATTAATTATGACATGTTATTATTCTATTGGCCCATACTGTCCTATTCTAGAAATTCTCAATGTATATTTGTTTTTTTGTTTACTCAACTTATATTAATTTCAATCCAACTTGTAAATCTGAGAAGTAAAATTACTAATAATAAACAAAAAGAAAGAGTGACTTTTTCTCTCTCCTGAGCTTTTGGTTTTCCTCTTCTTTGAGTTCTAGAGTTTTCTCCGCTGATTTTTGATCGATCTTGTTATCTGCTGGTTCTTTTCCATTGATCTTGTTACCGCTTCCCTTTGGCTTTTCTCTGTCGAATTTTGGAATTTCTTTCTCGTGGCTTTGTCACTGCGTTTTCAATCTTGAGATGGATCAAGATTTTTCAGAGTTATCATTACTAGATGATGAGGAGGAACAATTTGTGCTTGATGTTCCTGATGATGGAGATGGAGGTAGCAAAAATTTGGTGGAACTTAGTTTGGTTGGTCGACTTCTCACTGAGACGGCGGTGAATTTTCAGTCTATGAAAAAGCGATTAGCGATTATTTGGCATCCTTCTCAGGGTTTATGTATCAAAGACACTGGGGAACAGAGATTTCTTTTCCAATTCTTTTCTATTGAAGATATGCAATCAATTTTGGATGCTGGGCCATGGAATTTTGATAATCGAACTCTTGTTCTTGAAAGGTTGAGGTGCGGAGATGTTCCTTCTCAGATTCCGCTCTTTCATGTGAATTTTTGGGTACGTATCTATGATTTACCGATTGGTTTTATGGCTGAGTCAATAGGTCGTTAGTTGGAGGGGTTTGTGGGGGAATTTTTAGAATATGATAGCACGAATAATTCGGGGTTTTGGAATACTTATATGCGTATAAAAGTGAGGATTGATGTTAGGGTTCCTTTAAAGAGGTGGAAGAAAATCAAGGTCTCGAATGGGAATTCATCTGTGGTGCAATTTAAATATGAGAGGTTGATTCTTTTTTGTGTTCTTTGTGGCTGTTTGAGTCATACTGAAAGTAGTTGCCCAGGTGCTATAGATAAGGATAGGAAGTTGTTACAGAAGGAATGGGGTCCTTGGTTAAGGGTGGCTTCAAGGCAAGGGAATGATGGAGGAGCGGGTAAGTGGCTGCGGAATCCGCGTGATGTGAATATTGTTTCTTTAAACTCCAAGAGGAATGTGTGTCCTGATGATGTTAATCAGGTTGGTCTGGATGGTCAGGGGAAGATTGAGGGATCTAATGTAGGGGAAAAGGGTAAGCAGAATACCACAATGAGAGTTGCAAATAATAAGGTGGTTCAGATGGTTGAGAGAGATGAAGAGCATAAGTTGGTAGAAGGGGACGGAGGTTGTGAGCTTGATGATATGATTCTTGATGATGAAAGGAAGCGTAAGAGGAAGGTTCAAGTTCAATCTGAGTCGGTTGTTGAGGTGGTTACCAATCCTGCTGCTGGGAGTTTAAACAGTAGCAATCTTTTTTCGGCCGGGGTCCTAGGGACGCCCCGCCGGTCGCAATGATTGGTGTTAGTTGGAACTGTCGCGGGCTTGGCAATCCGCGTACAGTGTTAGCTCTTAAGGATATGATTAAGAGCTGTAAGCCTTCTTTTGTGTTTCTAATGGAGACTCTTGTTCATGCTAATAGAGTAGAAGAATTAAAGAGAAATATGGGTTTTCAGGGGTGTTTTTGTGTAGACAGTATTGGTAGGAGTGGTGGTCTGGCTGTGTTTTGGAATGATTTGATTTCTGTTGACATCTTGAGTTTTTCCAAAAATCATATTGATATGTCTATATCTGATGGTGTTTCTCCTACTTGGAGGTGTACTGGGTATTATGGGAATCCGGATAGGAGTCAGAGACAAATTACATGGGATTTGTTGTGCTCTCTTCGGGGGGCTTCGCCGTTGCCTTGGTGTGTTATAGGAGATTTTAATGATATTTTGGGGCCGGAGGATAAGAGGGGTCTACATTTGCATCCGGAGTGGCTGTTTAGAGGTTTTCGGGAGGCGGTCTCTTCTTATGATCTTCAAGATCTTTTTTTGTCGGGCTTTAAGTATACGTGGGAGAGGGGTCGGGGTACTGAAAATCATGTGGAAGAAAGGTTGGATCGGTGTATGGCTAATAGGGGCTGGTTTGAGTTATTTCGTCAGGCCTCTTTAACGTGTATTGTTACTTCTACATCGGATCATTATCCTTTAAAGCTTAACACTTCTTTGGAGGTGCATAACAATAAGGGTTGGAAATTTAGATTTGAAAATGGATGGGTTGCGGAGGAGGGATTTGTGGAGCTTATTTCAAAGCACTGGAAAGGGTCTATGAATCTTGGTTTGCTTGAAAAGTTTGGTAATTGCATTAAGCTGATGACGAGTTGGAGTAAAGATCATAAAATGGTTTTTCGTAAGCAGATCCGTCAGCTAAAGGAGCGTTTGTTAGAGGAAGTGAAACGAGATTCTCAAGGCTCAGCTGAAATGGTTTTGGGTCTTAGAAAGGAAATTGACATATGGCTTGATAAAGAAGAGCAGTATTGGAAGCAAAGATCAAAAAAAATTTGGCTTCAGGGAGGTGATAAAAACAGTAAAGTTTTTCATGCTGTGGCTTCAGCAAGGAAGAGACGGAACCATATTCTTTATCTGCAAACGGACAATGGGACTAAACTGGATACTATGGAGGAGCCGGAGCCCCATATTCGTTTGTATTTTACAAGTATGTATGAGGATGTGGATGATGGGAGGGTTACTAATGTTGAGTATGTGAAGAGTCGGTTGGTTCAAGGTGAGATTGATTCTCTGCTGAGACCTTTCTGTAAGGCTGAATTTACCTGTGCAGTTATGGCAATGCATCCGGATAAGTCACCGGGGCCGGACGGGCTTAATGTGGGTTTTTTCCAGAAGTTTTGGTCTGTTATTGGGGATGAGGTGTTTGTGGCTTGTTCTCAATGGTTGAGTTCAGGTGTGTTTCTTCTTCTATAAATGAGACTGTGATTACTTTAATTCCAAAATCTTATAGTCCGACTGAGATTCAGGATTTTAGGCCAATTTCGCTTTGTAATGTAATATATAAGATCATTTCAAAAGTATTGGCAAATCGGTTTAAGCCCATTCTTCCTCGGCTTGTTGGTCCGGAACAGTCTGCTTTTGTGAAAGGTAGATCGATTCTGGATAACGTTTTGATTGCTTTTGAAACCACGCATTACATGCGGAGGAAGAATTGTGGGAAGAGAGGTTTTGTGGCTATGAAGATCGATATTCGAAAAGCTTATGACAAGGTTCGTTGGTCTTATCTTAGGGCGATCTTGGTTCGAATGGGTTTTCTGGAAATGTGGATTGGTTGGATTTGGCAATGTGTCACTGGAGTAGAATATAAAGTGTTGATTAATGGTGTTGAAAGTAAGGCTTTTAAACCGGGGAGGGGGATTCATCAGGGCTGTCCTTTGTCTCTATATCTCTTTATTCTTTGTGCTGAGGGGCTGTCCCAACTTATAAAGCAGGCTGAAGGGCGGGGTGATATTCATGGTGTTAAGGTATGTCCTCATGCGCCGATTATTTCCCAACTGTTGTTTGCGGATGACAGTATTTTCTTCTTTCGTGCAACTAGAGAAGAATGTGAGGTGGTAAAGGGTATTTTAATGAAATATGAAGATGATTCGGGTCAAAGTGTTAATTTCCAAAAGTCGGGTCTGATGTTTAGTGCTAATGTTAGGATGGATCTTCAAGCTGATCTTAGGAACTGTCTTAGAATACAGGGACCTTTAAACGGTGGTAAGTATCTGGGATTGCCGTCTTTGATTGGTAGAAAGAAAAAGGATGTTTTTAGGTATCTGAAGGATAGGGTTTGGCAAAGGATTAATTCATGGCAATCTTCTTTTTTTATCTCAAGCTGGTAAGGAGGTTTTAATCAAATCTATCCTTCATGCTATACCGGCTTATACGATGGGTGTTTTTTTGTTGCCTATTTCTCTTACTGATGAAATTCAGAAGGCTTTAAACTCTTTTTGGTGGGGAAGGAAAGTAAATGGGCAGAAGAAGTTGCATTGGACTGCGTGGGATCGGTTGTGTGATAGGAAAGACGAGGGAGGCATGGGTTTTCGCCATTTAAGATCTTTTAATTTGGCTCTTCTTGGAAAGCAAGTTTGGAACTTATTACAAAATCCGAATACTCTTCTATCTAGACTTCTCAAAGCAAGATATTTCCCAGGAGGGGATGTGTTCTCGGCCTCTTTAGGTTCAAATCCGAGTCACGTTTGGAGGAGTATTCATTTTTCAATCTCGTTTGTTCAAGGAGGGTTCAGATGGAGAATTGGTAATGGGCTTAAGGTCCGGATTTGGGATAACCCTTGGCTTGCTGGGGATGATTTTTATATTACCTCGGGGAATCCGGATTTGGATGGTGTTAGTGTGGTTCGTGATCTCTGGAATACATGTACTACTGATTGGAACTTAAATTTGATTAATGGGGTCTTTTGTGCTGAAGATGTGGCGGCTATTTTGTGTTTGCCGGGAGGTGTCTTAGCTAGAGAGGATGTTCTTCGATGGCATTTTGATAGAAGAGGAAGATATGAGGTGAGGTCTGGTTACAGGTATATTTTTGATAATTTTTGTGTGAATACTGTTAATAATGTTGGGGGGAGCCATAGTTCTTGGGTTAGATTGTGGAGCTTGAAAATTCCACCGCGGGTGAAACTCTTTTTCTGGAAACTTGGGAGGGATGTTTTGCCGACTCGAGATAGGTTGTGTAGGAGAGGTTTGGACATTGATAATATTTGTGGAGTTTGTGGTAATTTTGGTGAGCATAGCTTACATGTCTTTTTAGACTGTCCTTTTGCGGGTGATTGTTGGAGGGAGGCTGGGATTGTTTTTTATATTCCGCCGGTTGAGAGTTTTTGTGATTGGTTAAATTTTTTGATGAATCGTCATGCGGAACCATGTTTGGGTAAAGCTTGTATGATTTTGTGGTGTATTTGGCGTAATAGGAATGCTAATATTTGGAACGGACAAACTTTACCTGTGAATCTTGCTGTCCGGCTTGCTATTGATTTTCTTTACCAGTTTCTGGCGGCTCAAGATGGGGCGGACAGGTTTGTTGTTCGGGTTCGTGAGGAGTGTGCGGGTAAGAAATGGAAGCGGCCTCCTTTGGTCTTTATTAAGGTTAATATTGATGCTGCCATTTTTAGAGATTCTAATGAGATCGAGTTTGGGGCGGTGGCGAGGGATCATCAGGGTGTGTTTTGTTGGGGCTACTCAAATTTTAAAAGCAGTAATGTTGATCCTTCGATTGCGGAAGCTTTGTGTTTGAAGGAAGTTCTGTCTTGGCTAATTGCTCAACGGAAATCAAATGTTTTAATTGAGTCGGATTTTAAGTTGGTGGTGGAAGCTATGTTGAAGGAAGATGATGATTTTTCGGAGTTCGAGTTGATCATTTCACAGTGTAGGGTATTGTTTCAACAGATTCCTATTGTTAGTCTTTCCTTTATTTTTAGGCAAGCGAACGGTGTTGCTCATGCTTTGGCACGAGGGTCACGTTCTTATGCTAGCCCTTATTCATTTGTTCATTTACCGGATTCTATTCGGCCTTTGTTACGTTCGGATTTGGTTGTTGTTAATTCTTAATAAAGGTTGGTTCTGTTAAAAAAAAAACTTATATTAATTTCTTTTTGTTACATCAACGTATATTGGACAAATTAATAAATTAATAATGTTGGTATACGTTACGTAAGGCAGATTTGGTTTTTTGGGGTGATAGTGGAAAAGTTGACAGATAAGTCATTCTTACTGTGACTCTACAAAACCGTATATGAGATTTTCACCTCATACGGCTCATCGTTCAATTCTTTCGAAGTCATTGGATCATTTTCCTCGTTCGAGAAGTTCCTCCCTTCCTCCACTCCTATCATAAAATTTTATTTATAGAGATATTAATTAATCGATAAATTAATAATTTATAATTTATAGAATGATTTTAATTTTTTTTAAATAAATTTTTTGACTAAAATCAATGGACAAATAAATTCTTCATCTAAAATCAATGAACTGTGTATATTCATCATATTTTTACGTAATAAAATTAAATGTGTATTATATAAGTTAATTGAACTTGAAAGTTCATTGTATTTATGTTAAAAATATTCAATGTATCATAGTTAATTAATTACTATATAAATTTATATAAAGTGTTCTTTCAAATCATACAAAAAATGGCTTCTCATCTAAAAGGTGTCAATAAGTCAACCATGACCGTTCAAGTCAATAAGACCAAAGTTTAGAAGAAATTTTGGTGAGTGTTACGTAAAATTCAATTGAGGATAAAGCCGAAGATGATTCGGTACCTTTGAAACCAGTCACAAAAAAGGAAGCAATTATAGCATCATCGACTCTTTACAATTTTTTGTTACAATTTAACAAAGATACACAGAACTTTTGAATGCACTGAGAATAGTTAGAGATTAAATTCAATTAGATTTAAATTTCAAGAAAAAACAAAATATCATAGATTCAGATTTTGCTAAATTATACTAAGTATGTATATCTATATATACTTCGCATATTTATTTGAGAAATTATTAATTTATAGAGGAAATAATATAATGTATTTATATTATTATCTTATTAATTTATTAAAATTGATCATTTTTTGAACTGGCACAGGTCGGGATCAGAAGAAATTATTATTTTAAAGAGTTTATTAATTTATCGAGTATTTTTTTTTATAGAAATTGGGACGAGACAGAACTTGGGCGGGGTGAGCACCCGTGACCCAAGAACTGATAAACCCGCAATATATTAATAAACGAAAAATGAGTGTTTGAACAAGAGAAGAGGAAGGAGAACAAACAAAAAGAAGGGGGAGGAGAAAAGTTTAGGAAAGTCAAGAAAAACGCAAGTGAGAAATACTACAAATGTCATCATTGATAAACCTGTGGCAAAAAGAAGGAGCTGAAGGCCACCAATTGATCACTGAAGAAGAGACTCCAAACTTTGCCAGTGCATCAGCAACTCTATTTCCTTCCCTAAAGATGTGTGAAAAAAGAATGTTCATCCTAGAGCAAATGCTGAGACAATGCAATCATTCTTGACGAATACTCCAAGGAACATCCATGGAACGATGTCTAAGCAGATTAACAACGTACATTGAGTCTGACTCAACCCAAAGCTGATGCCAATTTTTCTCCCAAGCAATTTCAATTGCAAAAATAGCGGCTCTCAATTCAGCCATGTAAGCAAAAGAAGGAGGGGTAGAAAAAGCAAAACAGCCTTTGGAAAATCCACGGTAGTTGCGAAAAATACCTCACGCTCCTGCCTCGCCTGGAGTGCCAAAAGCAGAGCCGTCCACATTGACTTTAACCTATCCCGGAGGAGGTTTAAGCCAATGGACCGGAATAATGTTGGGAGCCGGAGGCGGCCTAGGAGAAGCCAGAAGACGGGATAAGATAACATCATCTCTCCATGAAGAGAAAAAACCTTTAGAAGTGGCAAAGGACTCTCGAATCATTCGAAAGAGGGTGATCTTCGAGTGCTGAATAGAAGGAGAAACTTCCTTAAAGATTGCTTCATTCCTGCAATGCCAGATTAACCAGATGCAAGTGACAGCGGCAACACGTCAGATCATCGACACTTGTGAGCCAAAATGAATGCTACGAAGAGAGCTGAAGAAGTGGATGAATTTTGAATAACGAGGCAAAGAGCAGTCAAAGTGAAACTCAAGGGCCCTCCAAAGAGAATCTGTAAAAGAACATCTAATGAATATGTGATTAATGGACTCAGCATCCCTACCACATAGAACACAACGAGAGGCAAAGGAGAATCCAAGATGCTGCAGGAGGTCGTGAGTCGGAACCCGGCCATGCAAAACTCTCCAGAAAGTGAAGGAACGAGAAGGGGGAGTGTGAGCATTCCAAACAAATTTATACCAGTCCACCGAAGAGGAACTAGGACTGATAATCGAATAGTACTCTTTGGCAGAGAAAATACCCTTCGTAGAGGGCTGCCAAACGCAGAAATCAAGATCATCTTTACCCCTGTGAATAGATCGAATACTGTCTTGAACAACCAAAGGAAGAGTGCCTAAGTAAAGCCACTCTGAATTAACCAAAAAATCATCAACAGAATTAAAGCGTGAACGCTTATCCTGATGATCAAGACCCAATTTGTCCGCCACCGATGGAATGATCCACCTATCTGTCCAGAAATTGAGCTTTGAAGACTGGCCAATCCACCAAAAGGTTTGGTCCCAAATGGATGAATAAACAAACTTACAAGAAGACCAAATCGAGGATGGAGCAATGGAAGCTTTAGGCAAACCAGAGACAGCCAGAAATCTAGACTTCATCAGAGAAATAGCAACACTGGTGCCTTGAATTAATTCCCAACACATCTTACCCAAGAGAGCCTGGTTAAAGATCCTAAAGTCCTTAATGCCCAAACCTCCATCCTCCAAACTTTTGCAACAAGTTTGCCAGGGAACCGTGATTGACTTTCTCTGGTCAACACAACCCGTCCAAAGGAAATTCCTAACACTTCTATTGAGCTTATTCAACAAACTCACTGGCCACTTATAGATCAAGAATGAGTGAACTAGAGAACCAGTAATAGTAGATTTAATTAGAGTTAAACGCCCTGTAAAGGAGAAAGAGCTACCTTTCCACTTGCTAAATTGAGAGAGAAATTTGTCTACAAGGCTACTGAGATAACAAGCTCGTGGAGCTCCTTTAAATAGAGGGTCTCCTAAGTAACTGAAGGGGAGACACTCCAGACGGATGCCAAGACAATGAGCAAGACGAACCCTCCTCGAGGGACTCACCTGAGAACCAAAAAAGACAGCAGATTTGTCCCAACTAACCTGCTGACCGGAGATCTGTCCATATAGCAGGAAGAAATTCTTGAGAGCATGCAAATTGCTTAAGGATACCACTCCAAAAATGAGCATGTCATCAGCAAAAAGAAGGTGAGAGGGAAAAGAATTTCCACTAGAATAATACATAGGAGAATAAGTACCCTCCCTCACCATCTTAGCAAGCCAACGAGAGAAAAAGTCCTCAGCAATGTCAAATAAAAGAGGAGAGAGGGGGTCCCCTTGTCTAACCCCTCTAGAACAAGAAAAGTAACCCTTTGGAGAACCGTGAATCATCACAGAAATACGAGCAGATGCCAGAATGTTTAAGATCCAATCTCTGAAAGTGAGAGAAAACCCAAAAGAGTCCAATACAGCCAAGAGGAAGTTCCAATCTAAAGTATCAAAAGCCTTACGAATATCAATTTTTAAGGTCATGTGACCACCAAAACGTTTTCTGTCAAGCATATTAACTCCATCAGAAGCTAAGGCAATGCACTGGTGAATGCTTCTACCTTTAAGGAAACCATACTGGTTGGGAGATAGAATCCTTGCTGCAATAACTGCAAGTCGATCTGCAAGAATTTTTGAGATGATTTTGAAACTAAAGTTACTCATTACAATTGGACGAAAATTCTCTATTCTGTCAGCTTCAGCAACTTTAGGAATTAGAGCCATAATACTAGAGTTTAAGCCAGACAGGATGCAACCATGATCAAAGAAAGCCTGAACCATATTGCAAACATCCTCCTCTACAATATCCCAAAAGAAACGGTAAAAAGTTCCTCCAAAACCATCAGGACCAGGGGCACTGTCAGGATCCATGGAAAAGACCGTATCTTTAATAGCTTCAATGGAAGGTTTAGAAATTAATTCCTCATTCTCCAAGGAAGTTACTAAGTTAGGAATTACCTCATTAATTCCTCATTATCGAGTATTAATATATGAAGGTTTTACTGTACTAATAATGTTTTAAGCTCACAATACATATATAAATAAATAAATTGTATATTAGAATAATAAGAAAATGTATTAGGACAATTAGAAAGTAAATAATTTTTTGGGTTAAGGTGTAAAAATATTCCTAACGTTTTGGTTCAGGAGCAATTTTATCTGTAACGTCTAAAATGATACAATTTTACCCCTAATGTTGGAAGCCATGAGCAATTTTACCCCTAACGTTGATAAATTGGGTCAACTGATATTTTTATTCCTTATTCTGCACCAATTATATATCAGTTCGATTTCATGTTTTTTATAATTTAATAATAGAATTAGAGATTAATATTTATAAATTCGGTGAATTTTTTGAATTTTCTTTATCCAATTCGTAAAAAAAACAGTATATTTTTTATTTTTTCTATATTCAACATATATTTATGAATTATTTCTCAAACTGGTAACGTTAGAGGTAAAATTACCATTGACTTCCAACGTTAGGGGAAAATTATATCATTTAGATGTTAGAGGGTAAAATATATTTTTATAGATCTTATGAATAAAAGCACAATATATATACATACACACCTAAATTTTTTAGTAACGTTATATACAGCAAAACCTCTATAAATGCATATCTTTGGGATCGGAAAAAAATATTCATTAAGCGAGATTATTTATTTATCGATAAATGAATAAATTATTCATTTATCGATAAATTAATAAATTATTCATTTATCGATAAATATTCATTAGATATGTAATTATCTTGTTTAGGAAATATATTATTTGATTGATTTGTAATTATTACATTAGCATAATTACAAATCAATCAAATAATTGCAAGATTCGTTCAGAAGATGCTAATATTCCTGAACCAGAAGTTGGTCAATTAGATGAAGATATCCAAGGATTAAGTGATGTCATTTCTAATTTATGCTATAGAAATGTGATGGATGTTGAACATCTTTTGAACTATCCTAGCGAGAATGATGCAGTTATGGAATCGCTTACAGACGAAGAAATTATCCAATCAATAATGAACAATGATAATGGAAATGATCCAGAACCAGATGATAGTTGTGTTGTCGCAAATGTATTGTCAAAAGACGCCTTTCAAGCAATGGTCACCTTAAACAACTACTTGCTACAACATGAGCAAAATATACCAGAAGTTGTGTTTGCACTACAAAAAGTTAAGCATGGTGTTTATTTTGGTTTAGGTGGAAAGAAAAAACAATCAACTATAGATGCATTTTTTCAGAAGAAATGACTTCTAGTTGATTGATTAAAAGGTTTTGGCATATATATATAGATATATATATATATATATGTAATTTAATAATTATTACTTTATATTTTTATTAGGCCCTTAATGATTTAAATATTTTTTATAACTTAATGCATTTAGTGAGGTTATTACTTTAGTCCATTGGCCCATGTCGGGACCGGAAGAATTTATTATATAATCGAGGTTATTACTTTATCGAATATTCATTTATCGAGGTTTAACTGTATTTAGGTACATTCTGATGGTAAAAGAATACTTGTTTCTTGGTGAAGAAATTGAAATACTCAACTTTATAAGAATGGGAATAACAATAATCTTTTTTTTTTAATTAAATTTGAATCTTAGTGGGTTTCTTTCCAACTTTTTTATTTTTTCCCTTGACATACGTAATTAATTACGTGTGAAAAGCATATGTAATAATCATTAACCATATGTTGGGGAACACTCATTAATTATTTAAGTATGATTAAGACAAGTTTAAGTTAGAAAACAATCATTACAGTTTTAGAATAGACAAAACAAATATACCACGTATTAATATACAACAGTTGTGACAGTATTTAATTTATGTTTCTAGAAACTAAAGAGACCAATGGGTAAAAAATGAGTGCCCCATAAAGAAGTCACTTTAAAAAAAAAAAAAAGTTTACTCTAAAGAAATTTGAGAGTAATTTTATAACGACTCGGTCCGGAGTGGGTGACACCGAGATAGAAGGCCTGAGTAAGGAGCGGCCTTAAGGGATGACGATGAGGACAGGAATAAACTGAATCCCACATCGGAAGTGGAGAGGGAGTGATCGAGACTTATTAGTAAGATGAGAATCCAATACATGTAGACGCGTTTTAAAGCCGTGAGGCGTAAGGTATTGGATTTGGGCAGAGCGGACAATATCTACGTAGTATTGGGCAGGGTGTTACAAATTTTTTCATTAAAGAAAGATTGGCCGGTTTGTATTGTCATGATGATGATGATGGAGAATTAGTAGAAGAAACATCTCAACGGCTTCACAACAACATATCTATAATCATAATCGCAATCTCAATTCTCATTATATCGCAATCATAATCAAGATCTACATTAACATTGATGTCTTCCAATTGCAATATGACCTAAGAAGGAATAAGCACATTGTTAGGAAGGATTGGAGTCTGATGTCCCTTCTAATACTTAAGTCAGTGAAGATAACGAGATATAATAGAGTGAATTTGAAGTTGTTGTTTTGTTGGATTAAAATCCACAATATGGGTTTTACGTGTATAAAAATGTAGATTATGGGTTATCATAATGTTAGTCTGTTAAGTGATCTAATGCGTTGTGGATTCAGATATAGTTCCACTATTGATCTCGATGAATGGACATACATTTCGATCTTGTGATTCTATTGAATAATCTACAAACTATTCCTAACATGTTTACTTTATGATCTTTGAGATAACTATTTACAGCAAATAATAGAATGATACCATACGACTAGGTAGGTTTTCATGTGGCAGTACTTAATTGGTCCACATGTTTATACACTTTTGTATCAGTTCTTCCTTTCCATAAGTTACGATGAGTTTTGAGGATTAGAAGCGTATATTTCAAGTCCGGTTTTGTGATTAGGACACGTGTGTCCTTGGCGGTTATCCTTTTGCATAAGGATTCATCATTGATGCATGATTAGTCTACTTTAATTGCTTTTTATGATGTGATATAAAAACAATTTTAAAACATTATTTATGGTGCTTAAGATTGAAAAACAAAAAGAATTTGTTGTTGATATTAATGTAGACCTTGCAAATTATTCTGCTATTTTTTCTGATGATCCAGAAAAAAATAAGTGTCAATTAACATCAATGCTAATGTGAGCAAAACTATAATCCCTAACGATCTTAACTTGATCTTTGATTCCATGTACACAAACATTTTCATGACAAAAATAAGCATTGTTCCGATCTAACCAGATACAGTAAATAGTAACAACAAGCAATTCTTTAAATGCAAGCGTTAAGAGTTTTTTCCGTACCTTTTCTACAACACCAACTGGCCTATGTCAGAATTCGAATTCGAAATCTAACTTAAGCGACTTAAAGTTCTTAACCACTCAAGACAGTCTTAAGTGGTAAAAAAATAAAATATATCTTATTCGTCTCTTCAAAAATAAAAAAAATATCTGATATGATAATTATAAAATAAATATTTCAGTGCATAATAGCATCTCTAATAGAAAATGCTTAAGATATTGTTTGATTATTTGGCAATTACTTTGGTAACCTTTAAGAGCATCTCCAATTGAATATAATGAAACACTCATTATACCCTTTATTACTCTTTTTCCATGGACTTATCAACTATTCAATTGAGTAGTTGATTAAACGTTTTTACTATCTTTATGTATATATTTTTAATTTTTAGTTCTTAAAATAATATAATATAGAGTCTAATTAATTGGCGAGTCTCTTATGATTGAGTGATTGTAAAATTTAATTTAATAAAATGAAGTTTATTAGTTAGAGTTTACATTGATGACATGACATATATATATATATATATATATAGTGGTTGTTGGTATAAACGATGGGAGATGCTCTTGTGATTTTTTTTTAAGAAGTGTAGTCCAAACAATCCTATCAAATTTTGGACTAGATAGAAATAAGATTGATATTACTTAGAAACATTAGCATAAATTTATACTTATTGTGATAAATTAGGATAAGATACCAAAATAGGTTTATAGTTTTTAGAAAAGTATCAATTCAATTTTCACTTACGAAATAGCACTAATATAAACTTAACATTTAAAAAGGAATACCAATTTAGATTTTAATAACGAAACGTGACACGTCATTTATATTACTCTATTAGGTGTCTTCAACTTTCATATTCACTCGCCTCAATAACCCCAATCTTCCGAACTCATCAAAGCTTTTGTCATCGATTTCTTTCAAAATTCATCTTTTGCAGAGATGAATGGGCTTATGTAAGCCCTTCTGTTTTAGCATTGGCCCAATCTTTACAGTCCATTTGAGCCTATTGGCCCACTTGAACGATTTATCCCAATTTTATTATTTATATTTATTTTGTTAAATTATTATGCTTGCTTTCTTTGGGGTAGGGCTGTAATCGAGCCGAGCCGAGCCGAGCTTTAGCCTGTTCAAGCTCGGCTCGCTATAAAATTAACGAGTTTGAGCCCGAGCCGAGCTTGCTATAAAATTAACGAGCCGAGCCCGAGCCGAGCTTTGGCTTGCTCAACGAGCTTGAGCCGAGCTTCGAGCTTGTTTCGAGCCCAAAATCCTCTTTTGGACTTGGTTCATTAAGAAAATTATCTAATCATGAATTGTTTGTGAGTAAATTGTTAATTATATTTGTGAAGTTTGCTCGCAAATAACTCTTTAATTGTGTACATAAACAAGCTCACAAGCAAAGTTCGTGAATAAATAAACAAGATGCTTACAAATAGTTCGTCTATTACTCATTTATTATGTTTGTGAATGAACTCATCTAATAGCAAATGAAATAATATTAAGTTTAGATATTTGTGAACTAACACAAAACTATATAGTTTTCTACAAAACTAAAATTTGTTCATAAATGTTCTAATAGAGCCTGCTTGCGAGCTTTTGAGCCGAGCTTTGGCCTGCTCAAGCTTGGCTCGTTTACGAACCGAGCCAGTAAATCGTGTTCACGAGCGGCTCGTTTACAAATCGAGTCGAGTCGAGCCGAGCTTTTATCGAGCCGATCACCGAGCTGCTCATGAGCGGCTCTCTTCATTTACCCCCTATTTGGGGGGCTTAATGTATATTAAACCACTTGAACTTGTCCCTTTTTTTTTTTTTTTTTGGCACCATCAACTTTCACTAAACCCATCACACACTTCTATTTATCAAAATAGAATCTCCCTTACCCTTTTTATGTTTCGGATTAGCGCCTATATTTCATTCAATAGTGATGTGGAAAGCAACAAATGGATGAATTAAACATGGTGTGAAACACATAATAAAAAGAGAAAATTAAAAAACTAAATTTTATGGTTTGGTGGATTTGCAAATAGAGGCGGATCCAACCCAGGGTTCGGGGGCTCCAACCCCCCAGTCCCCGACTTCACCTTGAGTAATATTGGTTCGGTATTTAATAGCCTCCTAATTTTAATTTATGTTGGCTTTTTTATAGTATAATTTCAATATTTCAAGATAACTGAGTTAGTTAAGAGACATCTTTCATCATAAGAGGTTTTGTGTTTAAATTCCTTGAACCTCATTTTTTATAAAGCTTTTATTTATCTACTTGATTTTTTTTTAAAAAATAACTTTGTTATTTTTATTAATCACTTTCTATATCTTCTTAACTTTTATGTAATATTTTTTTCCTAAATCAATTTTTACACTTTTGAAACTAAAAAAAACTTAATTTTTAAATTAAATTATATATGAAAATTATAAAAAATTTTAATTAAAAACAAAAAGATAAAAGTTGTATAATTTTTAAAAAATTAGTGTTGGATTTATAAAATATTAAATATATCTACTTCTTTAGACCGAACACTTTTAATTTTTTATTATTCAACACACCGAAACGACGAAAATTTAGGATGCTGGAGGCTTTTTTTTTTACTCAGCCTAACGGCTGGAGTTTATAAATTTTCTCAATTTCCAAATCTAACTCTGACACCAGCAACAAGGTCAAAATTAGCCCCCCATGTATAAAATCCTAGATCCATCACTGTTTGCAAAACATAATCTACGTGGTTAAAAGTTGACAAATATGTACATTGAAGTTGATTCGGTTAGCAAATATAGTCTAAATTGATTAACGGTGTTAAAAAAAAGTCAAAATATCAGCCAAAACCAAAAGTCAAAGAGATATCATCTTAATATTTTTTATTTATAATTTAATTTTTTATTTTTTCCTATCTAATCACCATTTTACATCTCATTTCTCTCTCCTTAAATTCTCTCTCCTCAATTCTTCTCCTTCTTCTTCCTCCATTAACCCAACAAAATATATAAGGATTCATATGATTTCGCTTACGGACAATTGAGATTCCATTATGAGAGGTCCTTGGTTGATGAAGCATTTGGAAGACCTCAATAACCTCAAGCTAATCCAACTGAAGATCAATATCTGTTAAAACTCGTTCAGATGTATGGATGACATATAAAATATTGTGTCTGCGACTTTAAGTCCTAGAGAATGTTTTCTGGGGCTTTGGCTCTCGGAAAGAACATCTGACTACCCTAAACTTGTAAAATGTTTTAAATTGGGACAATTTTTTGTAAATTTTAACCTACAGTACCCTAAACAAATCATTAACCAACCAAAATGAAGAATTTAATATGCCCCAAGGAGTGTTTTCTTTTAGCATGCATTTATCTCGAGGAGATTAAGCTCCACTTAAATCTTTTCTTGTAGCATGTTCAACAAGTTAAATGTAGCAATGGTCACTGAAGTTTGAAATTTGTTTCAAAAAGGCTACCATTTTGTTTTAATAAAGTCATGAAACTTTAATTTTTTTTTATTGAAGTCATCTTTACTTAGTTATGTGTTAGGCTTTGTAAGAAGATGACTTTTTATCATTCAAATATCTATTTCTCTTTGAAAGTATTTTTAAGGTTCATCCCTCTTTACAATGAGGATTTATAATTCCTATGGGTTTAGCTCGTGAATCTTGGAGATTTCACGGCTCCTTTAAGTTTAGCTTGAGAATATCTTTGATAATTTACGCTCAAAAGTTATTGCCCGTTTCTCGATCTCTATTAGTTAGTATCAGAGTCGATCATTTCCTAACTTGAAACTTTTTTCGATAATGATTCAATCGAGGTTACTACAAGAAATAATTGAAGTAGTTGACAAGAAGATGGAGAATTTCAAAACTGAGATAATGGAGCAATTACGAGAGAAAAATCGGGTGTTCGCCGAGGAAATGAGAAAGACGAGAGCAAGCATAGAAGAATTTCAAATGGAAATCTGAAACATCGTCCAACAATAAAGAAATGGAAAAGATCCAATGTTGGCTCCTAAAGATTCATCACTAAACTTTCCTCCATTGCACATTCAAGAGGTAAATCCTAAATTTTTAACTTCTCGTGTTGGAGTGGTGGGTAATCAAATTACTAGTAAGAAGTTGGATGTTTGTGGTGTTGATGATGATTTGAATTCTCATTGTGACTTTGTTGGTAATGAAATTGTGAGTGAGAATTTGAATTCATGTATGAATAAGGAGGAAGGAGCGCTAGTATGTGGGAATATTGAGGAAGCTCAAGTTAAAAAAGGGTGCATACTATGTATTTGATGAAATGCCCTTTAGAAAAAATTTCACTTCTATATTTAAGGAATGTGAGAACCTTAATCTTGAAGAAGTGGAGAGTGACTTTGAGCTTGATAATCTCTTTAAGGAGAATGATGAAATCACTTTATGTATGGAGATTGATGACTATGGTGATGGAGAGATGTTGGTGGTCAACCATAGCAAGATGTAGCATGTCATTTAAGTCGGGCAATTGGGTAAATGGAGTAACCAACTTGAACTATGGGGAGGAGAAATATAAGCAATAGGTCATGGGCAGTGAGATTGGGCTGAAGAAGAGAGTAAAGAATTTGAAAATGATCATGATGAGGATGAGTTCAAGGATGAAATTACTAAGGAGGAGAACCATTCTGGGAATGAGCTAGATAGCAATGATGAACTTGATTATGGTGAAGATGAGTTCGAGAATGGGATTGAAAATAGAAAGGACGAGTCCGAGAATGAGCTATATGAGGATGGTGGATTTTATCGTAATAAGGATGAATTTGATTACGATGACGATGATTGAATGAGGATGAGTTTCAGAACATCGACTAGAACCAACATGGGGTTATCTACAAAGATAACGAAGATGGATTCTACGATGATGAGGATGAGTTTCAGAATGTTGAGTGGAACCAAAGAGGGGCTACATATAAAGATGGTGGAGACGAATATGAGTCGGGGGATATTGAGTAGAGCCAAAATGAAGGTACCTATAAAGGCAATGATGGTGACGATGAACGTATTGTTTATTTGGTGATTAGTCGGGTCGCCTTGAGCAAATTTGGTTTGGTTTCGAGCCATATCCTAGACCTTATCTGGTTGGGTCAACGGTGTGAAGAGGCTTCGAGTTAGTCACAGGTGCAAAGTTCCTTTTGCTATTGAGGCTTATCAAGATGAAGTTATGTGTGATGTGGAGAAACTTCGAGTTACCCGATATTGTTCAGTCCTCCTATTTTGAAAAACATATTATAAGATCTCTGCCATTTGTCATTGTAAACTCTTTGGTCCTTCTGTCTATTTTGACAAAAAAATAGACAAAAGGCCCAAAAGGTTAATATCGATAAAGAACCTTGTTATGTGTTTTGCAAAATAGAGATACTAAACAGTATATCACGTGCAGACTAATAAATTATTTATCCTAAATATTAGCATTGTAATGAATATAAATATTTGACCATTATTATTGTTGCATCAATAATAAATTATTTATCCAAAAAATATCAAACTGCTCATTCTTCTTCTCCTCAATTTTCATCAATTCCTCTCCAATTTCATCAATTCATCTTCCTATTGATTGGATTTTCTTCTTTTTCGGGTTGCAGTCTTCTATTTGAGGAGGAAGAAGGAAGACTATCTTCCTTTTTCCTCCTTACACTATTCTGTTGTTTTATTTTTCTTCTGCTTTGTTCAATAAATTGTAGTTGGATTGTATATATTTCACTGAATCTCTTATTTCGATTGAATTCCATTTGTTGTTTATCATCTTTTCATTTGTAACATTTTATGATTTAGCAACAGCAGAAATGATAGATTTTATTCGTAGATCGCTACATCTACGTGGTTGCAAAAGAAAGGACTCAGATCCGAAGATTCAGAAGGTTTTAAATATTGAAGATTGGATTACAGATGCTCCTCTGCAAATTTGGAGTTTCAAGAAGTATATGTTTCATTTGTTGTTTATTTTATTTATATCTTTAATGATTTATTTTGCTTTTTATAATCATTTTCTTATCCTTGTGAATTCTGTACTAGGCATAACCTGTACTTATATAAGGTTTTATTCTTTATTTTTCTTATTGTATTTGATATTCTATATCTATGAAATGATGTACGTATTTTTATAAAAATAAAACTGAATGAACGATATTTAACTGTTTACTTTTAAACAATAAGATGATTAAATGAATGTAAAAAATAGATCCATTGAACCCTTTTTCAAGAATTAATGCTCATTCATTTTATACATAAAATAAATAACCTGTGGGACTAGATAAAAACAGTTTTATCTTTGCTTTTGTGGAGCTTTACATGCCTCAGTTGGAGAGTGAATCTCACTCGCCAGATCAAATGGTAAAAATTAGATGATTGGCTTATACTCACTCTTACGTGTGTGTGTGTATATAGGATGATCAGTTTTGGTTATAACTAGCATAAATAACAAATCAATTTAAATTATAAAAGCATGCCTAACACACCTTGACTGTTCCACGTCATCCATTTTGAAAACCCCTCTCTTTCAGAACATTAATTTTCAAAAATCATCTTTAATGGTTAAACACTATTAATACTTTTTAATAAAATTCACATATCATGTAATATTTTATTTTCATTACTTTTAATCAATTAATATAATTTTAAATTATAATAAAATTAATAATAAATTAATATTAATTGAATAAATATTATTTATATTTATTTTTGGTTCAATTTTGAGTTTTTTTTTACTGAATTTTGAGCTCTCTCCAAAACAAAAAAAAAATGCATTTTCATATATATATAGTTACACTTTGACATATTTTGTTGGCTTAATACATCATTTTCTCCATTAAATTTGTTCAAAAAGTTTGATTGACCCCTTGAAATTTCAAAGTATCCCAATAGCCCCTCAATTTACATAAAATATTTAGTTAACTCAATGAATTTGCGCAAAATGCAATCAATTATCACTCGGTTGCAAAAAAGTAAGTTAAATGTGGAAGATTCTATTGCGCGTGTTAAAAAAAAGTAAAACGACCAAGATCGGAGTTATACAGTTTTAATATTAGCGAAGATAAGTTTTGTAGTTGAACAAGTAATAACTTCATTTTTAATCTATTTTAAAATTATGTGATAACATTCTAAAATGTTTGGAATACCTATTTCTTTTTTTTTTTTTTTGCAACTGAGTGATCAATTGGTTACATTTTACGTAAATTCTAGAAGCTAATTGAACTTTTTTAAAAGAAACTATGTACTTTGAAAGTCTACAACTCCAATCAAATTTTTGTTGGATAAATGATGCATTAAGTGATGTAGATTGAAGTCGGGTGAAGGTTTTAATCGTAAACCAACAAAGATTACAAACTTTTCTAACTCAACTAGAAGGTTGAATAAACCCACAAGGATAACCTTGGTACTCCAATGGAGGATTTAAGTTTAAAATAATATCAAAGTTGGTTCACATTACAAATAAAAGAGCTTATATACTCTCCCAAATAATAAGGGAAATGACCCTAAAGCCCAAAGTAAGGTTTCTAGGTTAGCATTAAGGATAGGGTCATATTGGGAAAGAGAATAGCAAGGGTAGTGTAGGTAAATAGTAGTAGTGGCAAAACAGTAATTTTAATTGAGGCAGAACATGGTCCCCAACAAGGACAGTAAAAGGCAAAATTGTTCAATTTTTTATGACAAAAAAGGCAAAATTGTTCAATTTTTAGCGACGAAAAATGCAAAGTCGTTCAATTGTTATGTATTATTTTCATGATTTTTTTTGATAAAAAACATAAATTATAATGTTTCCGACTCATAATCATCCATTTCCGGGATTCTCGGGTTGTTACGCATCAAATATCCCTTACGTTTTGGGTCAGGTGCAATTTTACCCCTAACATCTAAAATGGTGCAATTTTACCTCTAATATTTGTAGCCAAGGGCAATTTTATCCCTAACGTTGATAAATTGGATCAATTTCAGACACTATTATAAAATACAGTCATTTTTTTCTTTATTTTGCACAAATTGCATATCAATTTTGTAATTTTGCATCAATTTTACCTCTAACGTTGATAAATTGGATCAATTTTGACACTATTATTCATGACCGAGAACAGTTTGATGAATTATTTCTCAAATTGACCCAATTTATCAACGTTAAGGGTAAAATTGCTCTTGGCTTCCAACATTAGGGATAAAATTGCTCCTGACCCAAAACATTAGGGGTATTTTTGTACTTTAACCCTTATTTTTGGACTTAAATTTTTTTTCTTTTTAAATGGGATGAAGGGGGGGGGGGGGGGGGGCAAATGCCCGTTTGACCCCCCTACATCCGCCCCTGAACAAGGAAGAACTTGGTGGAGAAGTCTTCTTCCGGAAGCACGCCCCGTGCCACCTGGAATATGCCCCGCGTATAGGAGTTTCTGGGATTGGGAGCTCACGAAGACGGACTCCACGCGTGGCGTGTCTAGGTATCCGCCCCGCGTACTTGACCTCCTGGAGTTGAGGACTCAACTTGGTGCGGGTCACGCGTGGTGTCTAAGAGAGTACGCCCCGCGTACTTGACCTCCTAGAGTGATTCACTTCTGAAGCCTCTCTCCGCGCCCTGCGTACTAGTTAGGGCGCTCCGCGTGGGTGAGTCACTAGGCTTTCCTCCGGAAACAGGGGTCTCTACGCCCCGCGCGCTCTTAGACACACCCCGCGTGTTCGGTTGGTTGCCTTTGCTCTTGCTTTCCCCCAATAGATCTCTTCGTGTCTCGTTCCTAGTCTCCGGATTCGTGCTTGAGGACGAGATGCCCTCATCATTAAGCTTATATTTGTTTCTATTTTTTATAGGTTTTTGGAGAGAAACCCTGATGTGAAGTTCAAATACTGTACTCATTTTCTCCAACCACATGCATACGTCTTTCTTGCACACTCTCTTTCCCGATTTTACCCTTAATTTCAAACTTTCTTTTTTGAGAAACTTAATTTCAAAATTGACAATTAGTATAAAATAGGGTATGACTATCATCAATTACTAAGTTCTACACCCTTGTCCCAGCAAATTTTATGCTTCAGAGAAATGAAGGACACTATAGTTTTATATCCATGTCCCAGCAAAGGTCACCTATTTTCCATGCTAGAATTTGCCAAACTTATATCCAAACATCGTCCTTCTCTCTCTGTTACGCTCATAATCCCCACTCTACCAAACGAAGAAACAAACTCCGTCGATTCAATCATCGCCACCGCTACCTCAATCAACTTCATCCGCCTTCCTCCGGCCGCTCTCCCTACTGTCCCCACCTCTTTTGGAGATATTGTAGCCTCCTTATTCGAACTACCTCAGCTCAACAACCCTAACCTGCACCAAGCCCTACTTTCTCTATCCAATTCCTCCGTTATCAAAGCTTTCATTATCGATTTCTTCTGCAACGCCGCCGTAGAAATCTCCTCCGCCCTTAAAATCCCTACTTACTATTATTTCACATCTGGTGTAAGTCCTCTCTGCAATCTTCTTTATACTTCTACTCTTGATAAGAATTTTACTCAAGAAGAGTT
Organism: Euphorbia lathyris; assembly: GCF_963576675.1. Taxonomy (NCBI): domain Eukaryota; kingdom Viridiplantae; phylum Streptophyta; class Magnoliopsida; order Malpighiales; family Euphorbiaceae; genus Euphorbia; species Euphorbia lathyris. The sequence goes on along the minus strand of NC_088910.1, from coordinate 22,115,642 downwards.
ACTAAATGTTGAGACCGTGATCAATTGCCCGGGTTTACCTACAATGTCATCGGGAACTTTGCCTCTTGTTTTACTTGACCGATCTCACAGATCTTACCGGTATTTCGTTGAAACGTCGATTCAGATGGGGAAATCTGCTGGACTCATCGCAAATACGTTTGAATCGCTGGAATTAACGGCGGTGAAGGGGATAAGAGAAGGTAATTGCACTCCGGCGGAGCCACGTCCACCTCCTTTGTATTGCATTGGACCGGTTATCGGAAAAGGGGAGAGCAAAAATGAGGAGGAGTGTTTATCGTGGCTTGATTCGCAACCTGTTCGTAGCGTTGTTTTTCTTTGTTTTGGAAGTATGGGAGTTTTCTCTGCAAATCAATTGAAGGAAATGGCGATTGGTTTGGAGAAAAGTGAGGTTAGGTTTTTGTGGATCGTACGGCCTCCGCCAGCCGACGGCGAAACCAAAGGGGAATGTAGTTTGACTGTGTTAAACGATTTGGAATATCTCCTGCCTGAGGGATTTTTGGAGAGAACGAAGGGTAAGGGGTTAGTGGTGAAGATGTGGGCACCGCAGGTTAAGGTACTGAGTCATGAATCGGTGGGTGGGTTTGTGACTCACTGCGGGTGGAACTCGATTCTGGAATCGGTGTGTGCTGGGGTGCCTATGTTGGCGTGGCCTCTCTATGCGGAGCAGAAAGTGAATGGGCTTGCGCTGGTGGAGGAATTGAAATTGGCTTTGAGAGTGACTGAGTTGGAAGACGGGTTGGTGAAAGGGGACGAGTTTGCGATGAAACTGAGTGAGTTGATGAACTCAGATGAAGGGAGAGGTGTTCGAGAACGAGTTACGGCTATGAAATATGAGGCTTTGAATGCCCAGATGGATGGTGGGTCATCTCAGGTTGCGCTGGCCCACTTACTGGATTCATTAAGGGTATCAGACAGTCAAAACACTTCAACTTCCAGTCAAAATCTTTAAATCAAAATCTTTAAATCTTATGATACTTTACCGTTGTATTTGATATTATCGGATACTAATGTAACTATATATAGGATATGTGATAGATATGAGATGAAAACTATTATATGCGACGGATATGAGTTATGCGTTATAAATCTTTTTAATAACCTTTTATATATTAAAAAGTATTATTGTTTTTTTATGCGTTTATATATTAAAAAGTATTATTATTTTTTAATATAAAAAGTGAGATTTAATAATTTAGTAATTCTATTAAACTATTTTATTTTTATTGATTATTGTTTAATTTGTTCAATTTTAGATGTATGAACTATTAAATTTAGATTTTATTACAAATTTGTTTTATGTCTTGATTTTTAACTATAAATTAAACAAAACATATATGAGATGTAAAAATTATAGCTGTTAGGATAATGAGACGGGTACGGATAATTGAAAAATAAACGGGTAAGAATTTCAGATTGACACTGCCCGTGAATACCCTCCCGTTTGCCATCCTATATTTACCTAATTCTTTTTTAAATTTTTTTACTAAATAGGCTTAATACATCATTTGTTCCTTGAACTTGTCCAAAAAGTTTGATTGACCCCTGAACTTTCAAAGTGTCCCGATAGTCCCCTGAACTTATATAAAATACTCAGTCAGTCCATTGAACTTGCGTAAAATATAATCAATTGATCACTCGGTTGCAAAAAAAAAGTAAGTTAAATGCGGAAGATGTATTCCACGTGTCTTAGAATGTTATTACATAACTCAAGAATAAAGTAAAAATAAAGATATTACTTATTCAACTATAAACCTTGTATTCTCTAATATTACAACCGTAATACTCCGATCTTGATTGCTTTACTTTTTTTTAAGACGTTTGCAATATATTTTTCACATTTAACTTACTATTTTTTTTGCAACCGAGTGATCAATTGATTACATTTTACACAAGTTCAAGAAGCTAACTGAACATTTTATACAAGTTTAGGGAGCTATCGAGACACTTTGAATGTTTAGGAGCTCAATCAATTTTTTTTAGACAAAAATGATGTATTTAGCCTACTAAATAACACTATCTGTTTTGTTAAACTAAATAATATTTTATCTTTAAAAACAAATCAATTTTATGTTATTGGCACAGAAAGATTACGATGATGCTTTTTTTGTTTCCGGATCTCACTTTAGTCTCGGTCACTTTCTAGGTGATGGAAGATAATCTTCATGAGCTCATCCACATTTTTCACATAAAAACAGACTTTAATTTATTTAACGTCAGTATTTTGGACAATACTGTTTCCTGCTTATTATTTTAAATAAATGAGAATTTTTTAGAGGGATGATTGTGATAGGTTTTAAACGGAGTTAGTTTTAATTGTAAACTAATAAAAACATTCTTTTCAAACTAAAACTTGAACTAGTTAATCTCGGATTTCACAGACTAGATCCGTAGGAAATTATAAATCATCCATTGTTAAAAGTATAAAAACCAAACAAGCTCTTTAAAAGAGAAGATAATAATTTTATTTGATAAAAGTTAAAATCCTTGCAAATAATATAGCCCTCTTTAATAAAAGGGTAATTAATTTATTAGTCCTTATATTTTGACAAAACACACTGTTTAGTCCCTGTATTTTTAAAAACACATGATAAAGTCCTTAACCTTTTTCTCGATCAACTGTTTAGTCTCTAACGTTTTTCTCGGTGAACTATTTAGTCCCTGCCGTTAGACTCTCATGAAGATTTTGTTAGTCAATTTGGATTTGTGTTCTTCCTTTCCTTTATTTTCCTTTCCTTTAAACTCTAATGCATCCAAAATCAACTTTGAGTGTTTTTCTTCTTGATTTTCTTCTTAATCGTTCAAATTCGTAAGCATTGGGTCTGTTCTTTTTCTTGTTCTCCATACAAATAACTTCTCCTTCTAAATTGAATTTCCTCTTCTAAAGTTTGAAGGTAAATACTAAAGGGTAATTTAGTCATTTTCGAAGTCATAAACGGTAAAAAATCTAACAAACAGGCGGAAGGACTAAACAGTTCACTGAGAAAAAGGTTAGGGACTTTACCATGCGTTTTTGAAAATACAGAGACTAAACAGTGTGTTTTGTCAAAATATAGGGACTAATAAATTAATTACCCTTAATAAAATGCAAAAGACATCATTAACCTAGCTAGGGTTATAAAACAATTAACAATGGTAGGAGTAATATGGGAAAAGAGATACCAAATGACATTTAGGGAAACTAAAACATAAGGATAAACAATAAAATCAAAGTGACATAATTATAAATAAAAGAAATCAGAAAATAGGACATCATTTGGTCCCCTAATCCAATTTTAAATTTTAATATGCTGAAATTTCGGTGCCACACGGCATGTGGCCCTCGAGAGCTGCAACCCACTCGGGAGTGTGGGCAGGCCACACGCCGAGTGGGCACCAACCAGCAGCTCTTTGAGCTACTACCCAGTCCCACATGGCGTGTGGGGGATTGACACGCCGTGTGGAGCTATTTTCCCCCCTTTTCCTTCCATGCTCATTCGTATTTTGTTACTCGCTCGACTTTCCTCACTCTGACCCGAACTCTTGAAGGGGATGCCCTCATCAAGGGATCACTAAAATTTTGGTCCAATTTTAAAATGTTTGTTTTAAAAAATGATCCAATTTTATTTTTATTTCAATAAAACTATTCCAACCAATTATGTAACAGATCAACGTTTTTTTATAGTGTATTCCGGTGTGTAGATACTCATTTTGTCCGGGGTAAATTCTCATTTTTCTATAATTTTTCCCTTTTAATCAATTTATTTTATAAATTTTATATGCATTGTACATATCATAAAATGTACTATATTTGTTGTAAGTTATTGTTAATTATGCAAAAAGAAAGCAAATTAATTATCACACAATGTACTTATAATTTACACTATAAAATTGAATTAATAATTAGAATGTTGATTATAAATAAAAGGAATGCTTTTTTTCCTTGAGTTAAATACCGACGGAATAAAGTTCAACTTGATTTGTTAAGAGTTATATTCGTGTAATAAGTTACGGTAATACAATCCCGTGCTAATTAAGGTTGAAATCACAAACATTTGGTTAACTTGTTCTTGGAACAAAAAATGAAATAAAAGGAAAAATGAAATTTTATTACTAATTTTTATTTGTTACAATTTATGTCCCAAAGGACCCAATCCAAGAAGCCCAATATAATCAACCCATTCCTTAAAGCCCAATCTAGAAAAACCATTCCTAAACTAAAATACAGAAATACAACAAAAGCAAAATACATTACAAATATGACTTAAATACAATAATATACACTGCTTAGCCACTAAGTCAGTTTTTGAAGCTCTATAAATAGAGAGCAGCAATACAGCACCAGGGGGCTTCGAACGCTAACTCCATCTCCTTTCTCTCACAATAGCTTCTTCCTGCTCCACATTCTTTTGTCCTTTCCATTTTAAGCTTTTCTTTGTTGAATTTCTGGGGAAGGGTCTATGTTATAGGCACTACCCAGAATTCTTCAAAGAAACCTAGAAATCCCAATGTGAATGTAGGAATATGTTATATTCATACTAATAACATCTGGATTTCCTAAACTCCTTCTTCACTCGAATAAGGACCATTTCTTAAGGAAATAAATCCATTGCTTTACTTTCAAATCAGTCTATTTAAGAGCTTAACCAAACAAGTTCCAAAAATCAATCAACACACAAAAAATGAACCGAATATAACCATCAGTAAGCAAACCATTCTATCTTTCTTCCTTCCGTTTGCTTTTTTATTCTACGAATTGATTTCTCCCAGAGTTTAGAATTTCAGATCTGCAAAAAGAAAGCAAATCAGTGAGTAAGAATCAAATATTTAAATCAGAAGGAAGAGAAAATGAGAAGGAAAACATCACCATAGCTGAAATTAAATAAAAAAATGAAAAAAATCAGAATCAACATATTTGGAAGAAATCGAGAAGAGAGATTAAGAAGTAGAAGAATTCTACCTTTGAGAAGGAATCAATGTCGGTTTGAGGTTGAACGGGATTGGACCACCGAGTAATTGGAGGCACCGTTTAGGGCGAGCCGAGTAGAACTCTTATTTAGGATCCGCCGCCGTTGTAGGAAATCCGCCGGTCACCGGAGATCATTAGATCTGAAACAAAATATTAAGGAGTGAACCTACCGTGAAGACCGATGAGGCGAAGAGGAGAGTGGTCGCCGTAAACATCAAGAGAGAAACAACAGCCACCACGACTCAATCTCTGCCGTTTCCGTCGAAGTAGAATGCCGTAGGTGAGCAAATCGGCTGCCATAGGAGAACCTTGGACTTCTTGGTTTTTTTGAGAAAAGAAGATGAAGAGAGATTAGACCACAAATAGATTTGGGTTTGGATTATGGCTTTGACCCATTTTTTTTATTGGGCCGAGATCGGGTACGTTTCCTGAATTAAGAATGTATATTTCAATTGTTTTATTTTTGGTTTATTTTCTTTTCAATCAATTATATTTTGGGACCTTTTTTTTAGCTTAGTTCTGATTAATTGATCAAATTAGGTTTTTCAATTGAGTTTAATTTTGTTTTGGTGCCTTTGATTTGTTTAATTTAATTAGTAAAGCCTTTTACTAATTGAATTTTTAATAAACTATTTGGTATATTATGGAATAATTTGGTTAAATTTAATCAATTTTTCTTAATTTTAATAAAAGAAAATAAATGGATGAAAGCTTAAACAACTTGATTTATAGTCCTATGTCATAGGGATATAAATTAAACGTGTACAAACTAATGAAGTTAAGACGAATCGATTTATACCTTTTATGTCATAGAGGTATAAAAAACGATTAAAAATAAAGCTTAATTAACGTAGAACGGTTCAATTTACACGTTTGCGTTATAAGGGTATAAAAAAATTAGGAATAAATAAAATGAACGAATTAATTCATAGCTCTACGTTATAGAAATATGAATTAACCGCTAAATAAATAAACAAAAGCCGAACGAATTAATTCATAGCTCTATGTTATAGAAATATGAATTAACCGTTAACAAATAAACAAAAGCTGAACGAATTAATTCATAGCTCTATGTTATAGAAATATAAATTGACCCGTTACTAAATTAACAAAATAAATGAACGAATTAATTTATAGCTCTATGTTATAGAAATATGAATGGGTTAATACACATATTTGCCTCTATGTTTTCGCGGAAAAAAAGATTTACCCTTAAATCAAATAAACCCACAAAACTATCCCTGAATTTTCTATAAACCTGCAATTATACCTTAATCTGACGGAGCTGCTAAACGGCGATGACATCAAACCTTATTGTCTCCAAAAAAATTGGATGATGACAATCAAAATTCATTTGGTTTCTTATTGTTTTCTATTGCTATTGCTTTTGGATTAATTAGGAGGTTTAGACGCCATTTTATTAGGTTGATTGAGCTTTTATGAATGAATTTTGACCAATCTATTCTTCTAACTTGCTTTTAATCGAAATTGAATGTGCATATTTTTTTATGTTCGTGATTGGTTGTTCTTTTCTGAAGTTTTTCTGAAGATAAGAAGGTTTGATGTCATCGCCGTTTAGCAGCTCCGTCAGATTAGAGTATAATTGCAGGTTTATAGAAAATTCAGGGATAGTTTTGTGGGTTTATTTGATTTAAGGGCAAATCTGTTTTTCCGAGAAAATATAAGGGCAAATATGTGTATTAACCCAAATATGAATTAACCGTTACTAAATTAATGAAAAATGCAATGGAACGAGGTAATTCCTAGCTCTATGTTATAGAAATAGGAATCGACCGTTACAAGATAAAAAAAAAAGAGGACGAGATAGCTCGTAGTTCTATATAGTAAAAATACGTATTAAAACGTCGTCGGATTAACAAAAAAAAACGAACGAATTAATTCATAGCTCTATGTCATAGAAATATGAATTAAACATTACTAAATAAACAGAAACCGAACGAGTTAATTCACAATTCTATGTTATAGGAATGTGAATTAACCGTTACCGAATTATATAAAATTAAACGAGTTAATTCACAGTTCTATGTCATAGAGATGTGAATTGCACGTTACTCGAATTATTGAAATTAAAAGGATACAATTAATGATGATATGCTACATAAATATTAAATACCTACGACATTAATCATGTAACCAAATTATGCAATATATTATAAAAAACTATATTATAAAAGTACAAATAAAATCGAGATAAATCAAATAAATTTAACACAAAAATCACGTCTTTTAGTACCAATATTTGGGTGGGGTAGGGTGATTAATCAAGTTTTTCTTCCCTACACGTAACCGACAAACGAACCTAAAATCTCTATTTCGCAGACCCCCTTATCCATTAAAAATTCAACAATTTCCGGTGTCCAATCACGCCGTTATTTTGATTGGTGGCGACTCTAAAAAATAGTTTAAAATAAGAATAACTATTAACCGAATTTTTAGCCTCCGGCGCCCGCGCCCGGAAAATCCAGTAGCGACACGGTGCTTTTCTATATAAATTTTTTGAAATTAATTTCAAACTTAAATGACCAAGTACAATTAATCTGTTGAACATGCTACAAGAAAAGATTTCAGTTGAAATTAATCTTTCCAAGGAAAATGCTAAAAGAATACTCTCCTTGGAGCAGATTACCCTTCATTTTGGTGGGTTAATCATTTATATTTAGGATACTATAGATTAAAATTCGGATAATTTATAAAACTAGGCTTTAGAAGAATGTTTATATTTTTAGACCTATTTTAAATATCAAACTAGAAACTCTCGATTATTATATCCAAAAAAACCCTTAGACTTTTCAACTTTCTATCTCCCAAATCGTTTGAATTCTGTAAAAATTTCTTCAACTTTCAACCCGTATATATTAAGCTAATTCCGGCGACGGTAACTTCGATTTTAGTTATCTATAACTCAGATAATGTGTTTGAGGTAGAGAAATTAAGGATTTTTTTTATTGTTCGCAATTTATAATTTTGATTCTAATTTTAGGATTTGAGTTCACATTTTATGAAATGAGATTTATTGAGTTCTCATTTCATAAAATGCGAACCCATATCATATTTGCGAATCATTAAATTTACTTTAAACATTTAAAATTACCTAGAAGATGAGTCGAAGAAGAATATGAATTTGAAGAAATTTACTCTAAACATTCAAAATTGACTTCTACTTGGTTTTCATCGTTCTTAGTTTATGTTTTTATTTTCTTCGTTATTTTTAAATTGAAACATAGTCCTTTAGAGCATCTCTAATGGATAAAATAAGGACCAATTTGTAATTATGAGGGAGTAACCACCCATTAGAAAAGGAAATAAGGAAGTGGCTGGAGTTAGACAGGTCGCTGGATTCAGCGACTCGCTAGCCAAAAAGAAAGCCAGGGAGAAGACAACACGCAGGAAGGGAGAAGGAAGAGGACGCTCCCTCTTTAAATGTTATAAATGAGTGATTGCACTGCAAACTGCAATGTCTGCGCGTAAAGTCTCCCACAAATAAAGAACATGGAAACAAAGTGGGACCACATCTAATTTTTACTAGTCGAAAATCCGTGCGATTCACGGAGTATGAAACTTTTATATAATTTAGATAAATAAATAAATTGACATATTTACTTTTAAATAATTTTATATCATGCTATGAAAAAAATTTATATTATGTATATTTGAAATTAATATATATTTTTTTAAAGATAATTCAAATTAAATTAATTTTAAAAATAATTGACTACTTTTTTTTATAGACTTTTAACTAAAGATGAATGATTTATTTATTTTTACAAAATTCAATGATTTGTACTTTTTAGAAATTTTAATACATTTTCATATTCCAAATATTCTATGAAACAATAATAATAAAATAGCAGATTAATTAAGAAATATATTAGAATATAATAAAAAAAACAAAAATTGAATTAAACTATAATTAAAATTAAATATTATATTTACGATATAAAAGAATTACAATATAGGTTAAACAAAAATTGAATTAAACTACAATTAAAATTAAATATTATATCTACGATACAAAAGAATTACAATTACAATCTATGTTAAAATGGAAGCAACATCAATATATTATTCTATAAACTATTACAATCAATACTTTTCTAATGTTGCTGTAGACACCGAGTCGGAGGACCTGTGACGAAAACCTGAAAACAAGACGGTTGAAGCGATTGATTCCGAAAGTTTCGAAAAAAAATAATAAATAAAATAAATAAGTTACGGTGGGTCGCTGTTGTTGATCGGAGGGCTCGCGAATGCTTAATGGCATGGTGCGAGTGCTTAGCGGCAGCCGGCGCGCATTCGACGACAGTCGGACGCCCGCTCGACGACGCAAAGCGCGCGCTCGACATCCGTTGGACGCACGCATCCAACCACGAATAGCACGCGCTCGACGTCCGAGCAATGCACGAGCTTGACGGCGCGAGGCGTGTGCTCGTCGGCCACGGGACGTGTGCGCCAGGCAGTGCGGAACACACGTTCGGCGGTCACGACGTGTGGATGCCCGACGGCGCGGAGCGCGAGCTCGACGGCCGCGGGGCGTGCGCGCCCGACGGTACGAGACGCGCCCCGACGGTCGTTGGGCGGGCGTCCAACCGCGTCGGGCGGACGCCCAACGGCAGTTGGGCGCGCGCGCCCAACCTCGCGTTGGGCGCTCGCCCAACGCTGTTGGGCGGTAGCCCAACGCAAGGTTGGGCGGCCGCCCAACATGCCTTGGGCGGCCGCCCAACCCCCTTGGGCGACGCCCAATTCTCTTCGGGCGTCGCCCATTCCGTCGGGGATCCGTTTGCCTATAAAAGGCACGGATCCCCATGCATTTGAGAAGAGGAGAATTTTGGAGCCTTTCTCACTCTAAACATTTTTAGAGAGAGAAAGTGATTTTTTTGAGAAAAATATTTTTTTTTCTCAAAAATTCCGAATTTCCCAAAGTTAAATTTTTACTAAAAAACATAAAAAACCGGAAAAGCACGACTCGTGGAATCAATCGGCTTCGACTGTCAGATACCGAACTTGAGGTATTATCCGAAGACTAGACTCGTTTTATTTTATTTAATTTATTTTCTTCTTATATTTTATTTTTTTGGTTATGTTTTTATTTATTTAGTTATTCATTTATTTTATCATGTTTTATTTAATTTAGCGTATTTATTTAATTTTCGTCTCGTTTTGAATAAAGTTTGGTTTTGTCTTAAAATAAAAACTTCGTTTTGATATTCCCATACGAACCGTGATCCGATAAAAAGGTAGTTCGGGTATTGAAAACGTTGTAATTATAAGTTTTAATTTAAAGAATTTCCAAATCACGTTTTAAAATAAAAACGTCGTTTTAGGAATTTCCGTTATTGACTATGATCCATTTTTGGTAGTTCGGAAATCCAAAACGATTGAATTAGACCTAATTTAAAGTTTTTGAATAAATCTGGAAACAATTGGAGTGCTGCTGTAATTTTTCGTTTCTGTCACTAATTGCTGTTTACCGACGGATTTTCCGTCGGTAAATCTGCTGGAATGTAAAAAATGCTGTTTTGGTCCCTGTTTCTTAACTTTTAAGCTTTTGGTCCTTTGTATATATATGTATATTTATGTAATATATATTTTCAAACTATTTTTAGACATTTGGTATATATAATTATTTGGGATGTTTATATATCATTTTTTTATTCAATTTTTTAAGCATAGGTATATGTATATATATATTCTCCTTTTTTATTCATTTGAGTTATATTAGATTCTATTTTAAAAGGTTATTTATTTGGGCATTTTGGGAACTAATTAGTAAGTATTAGTATATGGATATATGTTATTTTTGGTATTTAAAACTATATTAGTTATGTGTATATATAGTTTTGGGATATTTGGGTTATGTTATTGTTTATTATATGAAACTATTTTGGATAAATGTTATTTTCTTATCTAATGAGATTTATTTACTATTTCCACCTCTTTAAAGTATAAATGTATTATATCTAGTATTTTCATATATGTATTATATAGTTTCTTTTTATTAACTTTTATTTTCATATTCTCTTTTTGATTTGAATGTATATATATATGCTTAAATTATTTTCTTTATTCTTTTGGACCATTTATGGGTCCATGTTTCAAATGGGCTTTATTTGGGAGAGAATCTTGGTTTAAATGGGTTTATTATTGTAATTATAATAGGTAAAGAGTCCATTAAATAAAAGGAGAAAATAAATCACAAAAAGAGAGTTTTCAATTTAATTATTTAAACTAATGAATTTTTAGAGGTTTCTAATATAAATAAATATAGTTGTTTTGTTAATATTTCAAATCGTTTTCAAAACACCACGTTTTAAAACCTTAATCCGTTCCAAAGGCGGATTAAGTGAACCTTGTAATTAAAATCATTTTCATTGTGAATAATCGAATATTTTGAACCATTTTCTCAAAAGAATTTGTACAAAATAAAATGGACTTGTATGTTTAACCACGTTTTCTTACTAAAGGTTTTTATCTCAAACGTTTTCAAACACTTGAGTCGTTCCAACGGCGATTCGAGTAAACTTCACCAATCGGGATTTTAAAACGCACCTAAATCGTTCCAACGACGATTAAGGTGCGAACCACGTAAATAAACTCGTTTTGGGGGGAAATAAGTTAGCATAGAATAAACACACAGCATGACATTTAAATAAAGTTGTAAATAAATCACTTCTTTCTTCCCCTTTCTCTGTGTATGTATAATATAAATGGGTGATTCTTTACTAATGTGGCTTTTCAATAATATATGCTCAAAACGGTTTCCAAAAAGAGAAAGAAAAGGTTTCAAATGAATTTTAAACTTAAAGAAGTATACGATTAGTCCGTTATCGCCTAACATGCTGAGTAGGAGGCCGGTGGTTCATAACCGGGCGATGTCGGGGTGCCTAGTAGCCTTTCTCCGGAAAGGAGCTAGCCTTCTCAGCTCGTACCTAAGTTTCCCGAACCCACACCGGTCTCCCGCAAGGGATCGGTGTTCATTTTCCCATTCGTGGGTGGCGACTCTTCCATATCTCCGAGCTCCGGTCCTGCCGAGCAGCTTGATTCCATGATTGGTTGCTTTCGGCGCCAATCACCGCTTACGTCGCCATGAGGTTGTCCACCCCCCGGTCCGCCCGGGAGATTAGGCCGCGGCACCTCGTCTAACAGTTGCATATGAAGAAACTTTATCAATTCAATATGTTACATATAAAAAAATAAAATTCGTAAGAATTAGTCACAAATTCATCTTGATGATAATTATTTTCGTTGATGGAATTTCATGATCACCAAGTATTCGAATTCAATTATTCATTCTGCTACAATAACCCAATATATCTAATTGAATCAGTTTAAGATGATTATTTCTCCTATTTTCATCTCGTAATATCTCATCAAGACATTCGATCAATTTGTTCTTCATTCTTTCACTATATAGAATATCAGCCATACTCGCAGATATCACTTATTTGACTTCATTAATATTTTCTAATAATTATATATTCTTGAATTTTGTAAGTAAGAAAAACAAACAAAAGAATTGAAAAAAAAATGAAGGGACGAAAAAGATAATTAGGAGAGAACCATCTTCCTCTCAGTTTTTTTTTTAAATAAGAGAGAATGTCGAGAGATAAGCGTATAAAGAGGAGTGAAAATATTTTTTGCCCATTAATTAAACATTTTATTTTTTCTTAATGAAGTATTAAGTCCATAAATTAATTTTAGTTAAATAGAATTAAATCGCAATTGTAACCACTCAGTACAAAAAAAAAACGTTTTATAATTAATATGTGAAATTAATTATATTAATTAGAATCATTATGCTCAACATTTGAGAATTTGAAGAGATTCAAATAATAATATTTTATTAATTAATATTTTTCAATAATTTGTCCTATGATCATATTTCGTTTTCATCTGTTAAAAACTCTTGAAATACTAACAATTTTGTACGAACCATAATATAATAGTTAAAAATTATATAAGCCAATGTTGCAAAAGCAATTATCTCAATATCCATAATTAATGTACATTTTAGGATTTTGAGCATCAAAATTTATTTTTATTTACCTTGATTTTGAATTCGTATCTAGCATAATCCACATTCTTCAAGAATAAACATCTTATCAAGCGTATTAGACGCTTACAATCTCCTTGTCTAGAAAACTGGGAAAAAAATAACTTCTTGATAATAATAATAATATAACATAATTTATATTGAAATAAACTTCATTGTAAGTATAATATCTCAATATCTCTTTAATATTTTATTTAATATGTCTCAAACTTCATTGAACAACTATAGTGTGAAACTTTATATCTATTTGTACCAAAATGCATAAAAATAATCAATATCCATAATTAATGTACATTTTTAGGATTTTGAGCATCAAAATTTATTTTTATTTACCTTGATTTTGAATTCGTATCTAGCATAATCCACATTCTTCAAGAATAAACATCTTATCAAGCGTATTAGACGCTTACAATCTCCTTATCTAGAAAATTGGGAAAAAATAACTTCTTGATAATAATAATAACAATAATATAACATAATTTATATTGAAATAAACTTCATTGTAAGTATAATATTCCAATATCTCTTTAATATTTTTTTTAATATGTCTCAAACTTCAATGAACAACTATCGTGTGAAACTTTATATCTATTTGTACCAAAATGCATAAAAATAAAAAAATACAATCCATATCAATTAGCTAAACTCAAACTAAAAAAATGAGTGGATTTCAACATGTTCCGAATTGGAAAAATTAATCTAACTTCAATTAAAACTAAAAATTGAGTTCATAAAAACCTGAAAATCTAAATTTTAGTTTGAGTTAACAATCAAAACGATAACACCTAGGAACATATACTAAAAAAGAATGCAAATATACAAAATCTTTAATTTAGTCATTTTGAAAAATAAATAAATAAATAAAACATGGATAAGGTAGCAAGAGGTATGGAATCTGGATAACGACATAAATGGAATTTCATCTCTGAAAGATGAAACTATAACAACAATTGTTTAATAAAAATAAAACAACAACACAATTGAGAAAGCCAAAAATTGAGTTCATATAAAGCCGAAAATCTAAATTTTAGTCAAGAGTTAGCAATCGAAATGATAACACCTAGCAACATATACTAAAAATGAATACAAATTTACAAAATCTTTATTTTAGTCATTTTGAAAAAAATAAAAAAGAAAAAAGAAAACATGGATAAGGTAGCGAGAGATATGGAACCTGGGTAACGACAGAAATGGAATTTCATCTCTGAAAAATGAAACTATAACAACTATTGTTTAATAAAAAGAAAACAACAATAAAATTAAGAACAAAAATAACTACAACATATGAAAAAAAATCGAATAATTACCTTGAGAAACATAAGAATTTCTTATAATTTTTGACACTTTTGTGTTTTCCGGTTTCAGTTGTTCATGCATCTTCTATTTCTGTCAGATTTCTTCAATTGAAGCTATCAGTTTGGAAAAAAAGACAAATAAAAAAGAAAACATGGATAAGATAGCGAGAGGTATAGAACCTGGGTAACAACAGAAATGAATCTGAAAGATGAACTATAACAACTATTGTTTAATAAAAATAAAACAACAACATAATTGAGAACAAAATAACTACAACATATGAAAAAAATCGAATATTTACCTTCAGAAATATAATATTATCTATCGTGACCAATGAATATAATGGTGGAATACTATCTATCATGCTTTATATAGAAGTTTATTTGTGACTTTTGGATTTCCTTTGCTTTGTGTTTTTTCATCTTCCCGTAACTCTTGCTTTCTTTTATTATTTTAATTAATAGGCTAGTAATTATTTAATATATTATAAATATAAATTTGTTATTTTTAATTAATTAAATATTTTTCTTCTTACCAAAAAAAAAATTAATTAAATATTTTTAATTTAATTTTTTACTACGTTGACAACTCATCAAAAAGACCTCTAAAACACTTCTTCTCATTTCTCTCTGCTTCCGTAATTATATATAGTATAGATATCTTAAATTCCTGAATTGTGTTGTAGCCAACTGATATTTTAAATATTTTAATTAAATAATCTCAAAATTAACCACCAAAAAATGAAGTTTTATAGGTTTTTTTTTTATGGTAAGTTAAATAAAAAACATAACCTAACATAATTTATATTAAACTGATATCATTTAGAAATGACCCAACTTTTTATAAAGTCTATACACATCTATATTTTTTTATACGTCTATTTTAATTTGAAAAAAAAATATTATGCTTTTAATTTTTTTTAATTCAATTAAATAAATTAACCAAATTATTAATATTATTAATTAATTATCAATTATATTATTATTACAAAATAGATTAATTTAAAATAAGTAAAATATTATATTATATGATGTGTGGGATCCATTGAATAGTGTTGATGGTTACTAACTACTAGAAAGAATTTTTTTTTATAGGAGTTGTTTTGAGGAGAGAGTTATTTAGAAATGGGTGATGTGGAACCCTCCAACCATTAGAGTTGCTCTTAGAGTGTTGTTTGCTCTTCTTTAGTTTAAATTGCTTACTAGATTGAGAAAAAGATGGGTTAAAAAAGATGAAGGGTTTATAAGGATATCTTGGAAAAAATGTACTGAAAGAGTCTAGTTTGGTAGCATATGTCTAAATTAGTCTAAAAATGTAAATAGACTTCTTCTAAGGTCTACTTTTGTAATTACCCTTAAAATTTACAAAATTTGTCCTAATTCCCAGAAAGCATTTGTTTAGAACTTAAAGTTCCAAACACAATATTTTAGGCTTAATACATCATTTGCCCTCATGAACTTGTCCAAAATGGTTGATTGGCCCCCTGAACTTTCAAAGTGTCTCGATAGCTCACTGAACTTGCATAAAATGTTCAGTTAGCCCCCTGAACTTACGTAAAATGTAATCAATTAATCATTTGGTTGTAAAAAAGTAAGTTAAATGCGGAAAATATATTACTTGTGCCTTAGAATGTTATTACATACTTCACAAAATAGATTAAAACATGTTAAAAAGGAATTTCTTACTTATTCAACTATAAAATATTTTCTTCTCTAATATTATAATCGCATACCCCGACTTTGGTCGTTTTACTTTTTTAAGATGCGTGTAACATATCTTCCGCATTTCACTTATTTTTTTTTTAGAACCGAATGATTAATTATTGATTACATTTTACGCAAGTTCATGGGGCTAACTGAATATTTTATACAAGTTCAGGGGGCTATCAAGACACTTTAAAAGTTGAGGGGACCAATCAACCATGTTGGACAAGTTCAGGAGACAAATGATGTATTAAACCCAAATATATTTTAGGATAAATAATTATAAAGTCCCTGTGTTTTTGGAAATAATTATATAGTCCCTCAGTTTTTGTTTTTGTTAACTCCTTAGTCCTTATGCTTGGGTCAATGGTCAAATTATACTAAATAAATTTTAAAATACCAAAATTACCATTTACTTATGTTTCAATAATAAAACATCTATTTTTTGTATTTTATATTTTTTTCTCTTTTTTCCTACATAATCACAATATCTCCAATATAAAGTAATTGATTTATTAATTTTTTTTATACAATTATAGAACTTTAATTTAATAACGTAAAATTGATTGACTAAAAAAATGAATAAAAAATATTTCAAAAATTATTAAAATAGGAGTAAGCGGGATTCGGAGGGATCGGTCGAGGGATAGGAGTAGATCGGAGTGGGTGGATGGTGGGGAGGCGGATCCGGTGGTTTCGATGGGGGTGCTAGGGGTGCGTCGGTGCCGTTGGGGGCTTCTAGGGATGCGGCGGCCGATCGGGGGCTGGAAGGTGTTGGTGCCGCGACCGCGGCCATGGACTCGTTTTTCGCGGAGGGACGCGCGCATGATTCCGGAGTTAGAGGGCCGCTTCCGGTGCTTGGGCCACAGGGAGTACCGGCCGTCTCTCCCCAGCAGGATGAGCATGCCGTGCGACTTTCGTTGGCCGCGCTGGCCGCGCAAGCTGCACAGGCCGCACAAGCCGCGCAAGCCGCACAGACTGCGCAAGCCGCTCAATCGGGAGTTTCCATGGATTTGGGAGGCCCCTCCTGGAGGGATAAGTTGCTAGGGGTGTCAGAGGAGGATCCCATGATGGAGGTGGATGTTTTTGAGAATGATTCCGGGGATTTTCTCTCTGATTCCGATTCTGAGGATGGAGAGCCTGATAACCCGCTGTGTCCTAGGATCCGGCTGTCCTCAGATGACAAGCGGGTCATGAGATCGAAGTGGAAATTAGCGTTAATCGTCACTGTGTTGGGGGAAAAGGACCAGTTTCAATTATTTTGCCCAGAGGATCCAGGCTCAATGGGCAAAGAAAGGAAAGGTTACTATCACAGACCTTGAAAATGACTATTATGTCATTAAATTCACAAAGGCTGAGGATTTCAATGCTGTTGCGAATGGTGGTCCGTATATTATCTCCAATCATGTGTTGGCTCTGAGACCTTGGGTCCCAAATTTTGATCCCCATGATTGCTCTGTTAACAGGATCCTTACTTGGGTTAGGTTCCCGGGCCTACCTCTTGAATACTACAGTGATAGGTTCCTGAACAAGATTGGTAGCCTTGTTGGGAAAGTCCACCATATTGATAAGACTACCATTGGGGCAGTGAGAGGCAAGTTTGCCAGGGTCTGTATCGATATTGATCTCGCTAAGCCTCTTCTTTCTCAGTTCTGTACTCAAAACAAGGTCTATCATATTGAATATGAAGGTATACACAACATCTGCTATGAATGTGGTATGTTTGGCCATACCCTTGAGGGTTGTCCTAAGAGGAGGAAGGACGTGGAGGAGTTGGTGCAACCTATCATAGGCGAAGCTGAGAAGAGTCAAGGGGAAGTAAGGAGCTTTGGCCCATGGATGCTTGCCAAGAGGCCAGTGAGAAAGAAGCCACGGGCTAATGTTAATGCTAATCATTCACCAGATATCAGTACGAAGATGACTACTCTCCAGATTGCTCCTAAGATCAAGGTCAGACCCCCGGATATTAAGAAGGGGATTGAGACTGGAGTGGACTCAGCTTCGGGTTCCGGGTCAAGGTTCGGTGTTTTGTCTATGGAGGAAGATCAGGACTCGGATCCTTCTGATAAGCAGATTGATTTAAGCATGCCTGGTCTGGAGTCGGTAGAGCATGCCTCTAGTCTGGGTAATTCTATTAATCCTCTCTTTGTCTCTAATGCTTCTGCTAAAGGCAAAGAGATTCCCCAGTCTATCCTGTCAGCTGGGAAGGGTTTGAGTAGGGAGGCGAGTACTCTACATCCTCCTGTTGATGCTCCTATTGGTAAGACTATAGGAGTGAGTAAGTTAACCATGAAGAATCCCAAAGGAAAACCTAAAAAGAACCTTCATGGTTTGAATTCTTTGGATAAAAGGGGTCCTTCTGGGACCGCCTCTAGGCTCTCCGGAGCCCCGAACAAATACCTGATCTAGGGTTTGGGCCTGCGTCTGTAGTCTCCCCCTCTGATGGACTTCTTCGTTTGGAATGTTAGAGGTGCGACGAGCAAGGCTACCCACATTCATGTCAATGATCTCATTAAACAGTTTAACCCTTCCTGCTTTGTCCTTCTTGAGACCAAGGTTAGTGGAGCCAAAGCAGATGAGGTGGTTAGAAAGTTTAAGAATTGGAATTGCGTCAGGTCGGAGGCTACTGGCCGGGCAGGGGGGATTTGGCTCTTTTGGAAGCCAGGTCAAGTCAATATTGATATTGTTACTATGGACAGTCAATTCATCCATAGTAAGGTGTGTTACCCGGGTAATAAACCCTTCTTTATTACCTTCGTCTATGCTGATCCTGTTTCGACTAACCGAAGAAGGCTGTGGGAGATCCTTCATTCTTTTAGCTCTAACATGGTGGAGGCGTGGTTGGTTGCCGGGGATTTTAATGACATTGCCCTCTTGAGTGATCAGAGAGGAGGGGGTAATCATTATGTGAACCGGTGTCTTAATCATAAGCAAAGTATGGATATGTGCGGGCTTTCAGACCTGGGTGCTGCTGGCCACAAATTTACCTGGAAAAGGAATAGTGTGTTTGTTAGGTTGGATAAGGTGTACGCTAATGTTGCAGCGATTTATAGGTTTCCTGAGGTCAAGGTACTTAATCTCCCTTTCCGTCACTCAGACCATTGCCCTATCCTCATTAATTTGGTCAAAGGAAATCGGCTGAAAGGTAATAGACCTTTTAGGTATCTGGTGGCTTGGGAGTCTCACCCCGAGTTTAAGGATTTCGTTAAAAGCAATTGGCATCCCCACTCTGATGTTCTCCTCGCTACTGAGGAATTCAAGAGGAATGTGGCTGTTTGGAATAAAAATACTTTTGGTCATATTATCAGGAGGAAGAACAAACTCTTGAGGAGAATGGAAGGTGTTCAGCGTTGCTTGGAGGTTCGTTTTGATCATAGCCTGAATGGTCACCTAAGAGCTCTTCAGAACGAGTTGGAAGCTGTGCTTAGACAGGAAGAGCTTCTGTGGTTCCAGAAATCTAGGAAGGCTTGGATTCAAGACGGGGACCGGAATACCAGGTTTTTCCACCTCTCAACGATCATTAGGAGACAGCGAAATAGGATCGAGGCTATTAAAGACGCCAGTGGTGAGTGGATTTTTGAGGAGGAGGACATTCGGCGCCTTGCCCTTGATTTCTACAAGGACCTGTTCAGAGAGGAAGCTGTGGACCTAGAGAGTGCCCACTCTGGCATTTCCTTTCCTCGTTTGGGGGAGGATGCTATTAATAATGCTTTCCATCCCATTGAGCTTAAAGAGATTGATCTGGCCTTCTCCAGCATCGGTTCCACTAAGGCTCCTGGTATTGATGGTATCCCCGCTAGTTTCTATCATAAACACTGGGACACTGTTAAAGAGGGTATATACAGCTTTGTGTTAGGTGTCTTTGGTGGTTCGAACGATATCAGTTTGGTTAATAAAACCCTCATTGTCTTGATTCCTAAGGTTGCCAAGCCTTCTTCCTTTCTCCAGATGAGACCCATCAGTGTTTGTAATGTCTTGTATAAAGCTATTACTAAGATTGTGGCTAATAGAATCCGGAAGATCCTTTCGGATATTATCAGCCAAAATCAAGGGAGCTTTGTTCCTGGAAGACAATTGATGGATAACGTTGTTATTGCCCAGGAGGTTGTCCATTCTATGAAGATTAAGAAAGGCAAGAAAGGGATCGTGGCTCTCAAGCTGGATCTGGAGAAAGCCTATGATAGGTTGAACTGGAGCTTTCTTCTGGATAGTTTAGCCAAAGCTGGTATCCCGGAGAACTGGAGGAATTTGATTGGAAAGTGTATCTCCTCTCCTGTTTTCCAGGTTATGATCAATGGGGATATGTCGGATGAGTTCTCTCCATCCAGGGGTATTCGTCAAGGGGATCCTATGAGCCCCTTCCTTTTTGTTATTGCCATGGAAAGATTGTCTCACCTGATCCAAGAGGCGGTGAGCAAAGGGACTCTCCACCCTGTTTCCATCAACAGACATTGCCCCCCTGTTACCCATTTACTCTTTGCTGATGATGTCATGCTTTTTGTGGAGGGTAATGAGGAACAAATTAAGGTTGTGATGGATATCCTCGACTGCTTTTGTGAGGCTTCTGGCCAGAAGATTAACATCCATAAATCCCGTATGCTTTGTTCCAAGAATATGGATAATAGCTTGTGTAGAAGACTGAGTGAGATGTCTGGCATTCCCCTGACTCAATCGTTTGGGAAATACCTTGGGGTCCCTCTTCATAGTGACAGGGTGTCCAAAGCCTCTTTTAAAGACATTTTGGACAAATCTAACGGTTTGTGTGCTAGCTGGAAAGCTAATTCTCTTTCCCTTGCAGGTCGCCTTACTTTAATCCAGTCTATCAACTGCGCTGCTCCAAATCACATCATGCAAGCCTGTAAGCTCCCTGAGCCGGTCCTCAACGACCTTGATAAAATTAATCGGCATTTTCTATGGGGAGAGTCTGGGGATGGGAGGAAGATTCACCTGGTCCCTTGGAAGGAAGCCTTCCAGCCTAAGAGCAGGGGGGTCTTGGTATAAGGCAAGCTAAGGAAAATAATAAAGTCCTGTTAATGAAGCTTCTTTGTAGAATGTGGCAATCCCCCTCCTCCCTTTGGGTTCGTCTTCTGTGCGGCAAGTATAGGAAAGATAGAATCTTTGGTGGCCCGAAGGAGAGGGTTGTCAGCTGTTCCTTCCTCTGGAAAGGGCTTAGTGCTGTTTTTGCTGAGTTCTGTACGGGGATTGGCTTGGAGGTGGGTAATGGGAGATCCATTAGTTTCTGGTATGACACCTGGATTGGTGACAAACCGTTGATTGAGGTGTGCATCGCCCCTCCGCCGAATGATCTCCTCTCCTGGAGAATTGCTGATGTGGTGGACTCGGAGGGAGACTGGATCTGGTCTAAGTTCAACTCATTTCTTAGCCTGGAGACCCTCCTTAATATTAGAGGTGTGAAGATTAGTAATCAGGAGGAGGATAAGGACAGACACTGTTGGGCCTTGACTAATAATGGTTCTTATTCTTGCAAATCGGCCTATGAAGCTTTTACCCCTAATAGGGCTGATCCTCCCTTGGAAATTTGGAAGTCCATTTGGGCCCTCAAAGTCCCCTACCGCATTAGGAGTTTCCTATGGCTGGGAGTCAAAGACAGGCTCCTCACGAATGCAGATAGACAGAGAAGGCACTTGGCTGTATCTGGTGCCTGTAGCAGATGCAGCGGCCATGTGGAAACCTTGTGCCATGCTTTGAGGGATTGCCTGAATAGTAGAAAGGTTTGGGAAGGGGTCCTTCCTCACCA
This sequence comes from Euphorbia lathyris, assembly GCF_963576675.1. NCBI lineage: Eukaryota > Viridiplantae > Streptophyta > Magnoliopsida > Malpighiales > Euphorbiaceae > Euphorbia > Euphorbia lathyris. The sequence continues at coordinate 22,093,848 of NC_088910.1, read as the reverse complement.
CATCCTTCCTTCCTTTATGGGGTTCTCTGATATTGACTGGTTCTCTGAAGGCGTTAATGGGAATTTGTTGGCCAGTATGGAGCACGGGGCTATTCTCTTCGCTATTATTTGTCACCAAATGTGGAAATGGAGGAATGAAGAGTTATTTGCTGAGAAGACTGTCTTTATTCCTGACCTCCAGTTTTACTTCTCGAAAAAACTCTCTGTTATTTCAAAGAGTTTTGAAGGAGAGCCCCTGGTTCACCCCTCCCCGGTTAAAGAGGTCCAGTTAGTTGGTTGGAGGAAGCCCAGGGAAGGGGTTGTCAAGTTGAATACGGATGGCTCCTGCCTTAGTAATGGCAGAATTGCTGCTGGTGGAGTTCTTCGGGATGCTGGTGGCGCCTGGCTGGCTGGGTTTACCCATAACTTAGGTACGGGCTCCTCCTTTACTGCGGAGCTCTGGGGGATCTTGTCTGGCATTAAACTCGCCATTCGCATGGGTGTTAAAAGACTTTCGGTGGAGTCTGACAATTTGGAGGCTATCAACATGATTTCGGATAGACAGACTGTTTGTCTTAAGAGTCAGAATCTCATTAAAGCCATCTTGAGGCTTCGTCCTGCCTTCGATTCTCTTACCTTCTCCTATATTTATAGGGAGCAAAACCGCGTGGCGGATCGCTTGACATCTGATGGGCATGGGGGGATGTTAGGTGTTTCTACCCTTTCCGTTCCTCCTTCTTTTCTGTTACCTTCTCTTCTTGAGGATAGGATTGGGGTCAGTCTTCCTAGACTGATCCCGGGTTAGGTTTTTGTTTGTTTGTTTTTTTTCTTCCCTTCTTACCAAAAAAAAAAAAAAATTAAAATAGGAGTAAGACTATTATTATAAAAAGTTGGGTAAATAATTATAAGGTCCTTATGTTTTTACAATTCTAATAAATTTACGAATGAAGAAAAAAATATCTGATTTTTAAAAATTATAAAAAATTTATAATAATATTTAATGTTAGCTTAAAGATATTATATTAAAAAAATAAAGAAAAAATAATTACAATTTAAGAAATTTAATAGTACATTTTTTCAAATATATTAATTTTGGTGTATATGTAGTTCAAAAACTTCATTAAAACTAATTAGATTAAATTTGAAAAAATAAAAAAAAATTATATATATAACTAGAGGCAATTTTGGACTTTCATTTACAAAAACAAAAGGAATGACTAAAGAATTGATTAAGATAAAACTTAAGGACCTTATAATAATATGATGGACTTGCTAGCGTGTTAAGTAAAAACATAAGGACCTTATAATTATTTACCCTATATTTTATATATGTTGTTCGAGACTTGAAATCCCAAACGTGCTCTTTCGCATAGAATATATGAGAAAAGTGGTTGTTTGAGACTTTAAGGCCCTGTTCTTTATTACTTAATTTCAGTAACAATCAGTTCAGTTCAGTTCAGTTCAGTAGTAATCAGTTCAGATCAGTTCAGTTCAGTTCAGTATTCAGTTTCAGTATTCAATAATTTATCATTATTTATTATAATTATTATATATTATTATTATTTATATATAATTTATTATTATTATCATTATTTATTTATAATTTTAGCAATTTATTATAATTATTATAATTTATTATATATTAATTTATCTATTTTCATTATAATTATATTTATATATAATTTATGCTTTGTCATTATATATATTATCATTATTTATTATAATTATAATTATTTGGTGCAACTTATTTGCAAATTTTGCGAAAAGTAAATAAATATTATATTAATACGTTTACATTACAATGTGTAGTCCTTGACTTAAAGTCATAGACTGCTCATTTCGTACACCATCGAGAGAGATTCTATCTGCATGGTGTACATGTATTGCAGTCCGACACTTAAAGCTCCGGACAATGGTGGAAATGGTGGAAAACCCTTCTTCAACCTAAAACCTTTTCTTCTTCAACCAAAAACCCTAAAAACAGTTTATTCTTCTTGTAAAACATTTTCTTCTTCCTCTAAATTACATTCTTCTTGCTCTAAGCAACCCTAAATAGATTCATTCATTAGATGTTCTCACAACTTAAGGTAATACTTTACAAATATTGATTTCGTATAGCCACTTGTTTATAGTTTTTTTTCACTAATATAAAATTTTGTGTTTTGTAGGAAATTAATTTGAACTCTCATTTTTTTGTTAGCAACTTATCACTAAAGCTATGGTATGTATTGTAATTATGTAATATGTTTACTTGTGTACATTTTGCAGTCTTTGTAGTCTTTTTTTTTTTTTTCCCTAATATTGTTTGGAAATAAAAATGGATGAAATTGATAGAAAATGGAAAAAATATTGTTAGAAAGTGATTGAAATTATTGGGTAAAAATTATGAAATTATATGAAAGTCGCTGAAATTGGAAAAAATCATACTAAAACTGACTGGAATTGGATAAATTTTTTCTAAATTTTATTGAAAGTCACTGAAATTGGATAAAATATAATGTTATAATGACTAATATAGGTCAAAAAAAATTGGAACTTTTTCTGAAGGTGAATAAAATTAAGTTAAATTGTCATAAAGTGGCTAAAATTTGGATAAATTTTATTTTATAATGACTAACTCGATTATAAGTTATAAAAATTGGGTAAAATATAATGTTACAAGATATTGTTTTTTTTTCTCTTCTAATATAGAATAATTTATTATATTCATTATTAATATGACAAATAAATATACTTTAATCATATATTGGGATGATAACACTGTTCAAGATGTGAACGGTGTTATATATGACAAGTCGATATCCTTTAATCATATTTAGAATAGTCATTGGTTACTGAATGAAGCTAACCCCTTTTCTCATATGTTGTTAAATCTTGAAGAAGTAAAAGCATGCGACATAATGAAATCTACTCAATCCGGTTGGGATCTTAACATTCTTAATCTCTTTGAGCTGAGAGATAGTGCATTTATCCTTCATATCACAATTTATAATCTCCAAGTGAATAGGTTGATTTTGGTATTTATGTAGGTAGTTTACTAAATGGATGTGTGTTTTTGGTTGAATCTTTTCGATAATATCTTGTATCTTTTGTTAAAAGATCAACGAATCAGGTAGCCTACCATCTTGTTTAGGATTATGGCTCTCATTCTCATCCTCATAATTAAACGATTAGTCCGCCCTTTTATAATCACTAGATCTATTTATGGTTGAACTGGATCTAACTAGACTTTACATTAATGTACTTCATCTAAATTCTTTTTACTTTATATTATATTTACATCGGATTCAACTAGGTCATGCTAATAAAACTAAATTATAAGTCCAGTTCAATCCGTTCAGCTGATATATATTTATAAATAAAAGATTAAACTATGAATATGAATAACAAAAGAGACAGTAAATTAATTTGTTTTTAAGGAAACAAGTTTTTTTATTAATACAAATCAACAGAAAAAATATCAATTATAAAAGGAGGTGGACATGTTCGCATTCTATAAATAAACTTAGAACCGTCAATTTTTACTTAAGAATGAGCTCTTGAAAACTTAGTGAACATGATCTTAAATAAATAATAATATATTTAAGATTATATAACAAAAATAAAATCTAGACAGGGGAAATATATATAATATAAACTCTTTAAGGTAAATTTGAAGTCCCCAAACCCATTTTTATAAGCGAGCTTGTACATTTTGAGTCGAATCGGGTCAAATATCAAATTAACATATCCAAGTTAACCCATGAAAAGTGGGTTGGGCGAGTAAATGGGTCCAAGTTAACCCATGAAAAGTGGGTTGGACGAGCTAATGGGCCAATTAACAAGTGTATTAGTGAGAACCACATCATAAATATAAAAGATGACATCTCAAAAGTTCAAATTTCATTTGTTTAGCATTCCCTTTATACGAGTACCTCAATTAAAATTATCTTACTTTCACTCTAAATAAATAAACACTATTTTCTAACAATTTATGAATAAAAATACAATTTATATTGTTTGATTCGTTTTTATATGCAAGTAGTATTTGATTTTTTTCTATATACGGTGGAGCCCACAAACAATGTTTTTTACACCGCTACTACTCTATACTTTAACATCTGAATCGACTTAATCAAGACAGGTTTAAGAGTTTCATTAGACGAATAGTTGGAAAAAGAGAACCATTGTCGCTAGAAAACTCCATTAGAGCTTCATATGGGGTTATAATTTTTAAGCACCAAAAAAATATCAATTGAACATTTATAAATCATAAATCATAGCACTCTAGAAGAAGAAGAAGCAACAAGCAACAAATATTCTAATCCAGAAAAAACGGCATGATGAATTATTGTTGAACATGATATCCAATATAATTGAGTTTTGATTAAACACTGTATTTATTTTCTATCTTTACTCATCAATATATAGCATAACATCATTACAGATAAAATAAAATAAAATAAAATAAACAGAAAAAAAATCAAATAATAGTCTCTTGATTGGCTTGCTGGCACTCATCAATCCATTCGCTGTAAACATCGATAGGTTCGGATAAAGAGTTGTAGCGAGTGGCGTAGCTTTCTTTACAAACAGAACAAACAACTTGTGCGATTCTCAATTTTTTATTGAACACACACTCAACTGACTTACTATGATTACAAAAAGGACAAGAGAAACTCGTTTCCAGCTTCTCCATTCCCATTGCCTTCTTTTTCATCCCAACTACACGCTTTGTCTTTCTTCTTACCATTTACTTTATTTACGAATTGAGCAGATTTCACTTTGTTTTTGCAATGGAAAAGAGCACTTGATTTGGTTTATATAGAATGAGGATTTATCAATCCATTTCCGTTTAGGAAATTAAATATAAATAACAAGTATAAATCCTACAAGGACTAGGATTGCATTACGCCTTTTATTTTCTATTTAATAAGAGATAAATATAGAGAATTATAAGAATTAATTATAAAAAAAAAAAAATTACAGGACAAAACATAAACAACTTTTACATAATTTTTTTTTGGTTGGCAACTTTTACATAATTTACTGGCGTGTATGACTTATTTAAAAAGCTACACCTAATGGACATAACTATCGCAAAAGAAAAAGAGAACAAAAAAAAAAATGTATTGGTTTCAATTAATTCTACCTTAATAACTTATTGGGCTTGGAAGGAGGGCCGTTTATTTTAGGGATAAGATACCAAAATAGGTTTAAGGTTTTTAGGAAAGTATCAATTTAGGTTTAACGTTCAAAATAGCATCAAAATAGGCTTACCGTTTACAACATACTATCAATTTAGCCTTAACGTTTACGATATAGTATCAATTTAGGCCCCACGTACAAAATAACACCAATATAGGCTTAACGTTTATAAAATAATACGAATTTAAGTTTAACGTTTACAAAATATATACAATTTAAGCTAAACGTCATAATTAAATTAATCATATTATATTCTTTCCCTATTAACTTTATATGTTATCTTTTTATTTAGTTCTATATTCTTATTTATTATAATACAATAAGATTTTATATTTGTTTTTCATCAATAATTCCATGACTATTAAATTTCATTGTTCATATGATATATGCAAACTTGGTTCAAAAAAAAAAATATATATATGCAAACTAAAAGTAATTGAATATCCACAATATTTCGAACACTGATATGTATCAATACTTTTAGTTTGCATATATTACACGAGCCATGGAATTTAGGAATCATGGAATGGTTGATGAAAAACAAATATAAGGTTTTAATTGACAAGAATACTAATTAATTGTATTATAATAAATAAGAAAATAGAACTAAATAAAAAGATAACATATAAAGTTAATAGGAAAAGAATATAATATGGTTAATTTAATTGTGACGTTTAGCTTGAATTGGATATATTTTTGTAAACGTTAAGCTTAAATTCGTATTATTTTATAAACGTTAACCCTATATTGGTGCTATTTTGTACGTGAGGCCTCAATTGATGCTATATTATAAACGTTAAGCCTAAATTGATATTATGTTGTAAACGTTAAGCCTATATTGGTGCTATTTTGAACGTTAAGCCTAAATTGGTACTTTTCCAAAAACCTTAGACCTATTTTGGTGCCTTATCTCTTTATTTTACCTACTGTTTGCTGTTGCTGTTTGTTGTTTGTTGTTACGGTTTGTTATTTGTTGTTACTGCTTGCTGTTGCTAGTTGCTGTTTGCTGTTACGGTTTGCTGTTGGAAAAAGCTGCTTTTCCAAAATGCAGAGATTCTCTGCTTTTGTAAAAGGCTGCTTTTCAGGTGTAAAAAGCAAACAGGAGGTCACTAACCAAACACTTAATACTGCTTTTCTAGTGTAAAAGGCAAACAAGAATGTCACTAACCAAACACCTAAAACTCTCCATTTCGAACTGAAAAGGCAAACATGAGCACAAAAAGGAGCACCCAAACACCCCCGTAATTTGGATAACAAGTCTAGGAAAAACATCATCCGGGTCATGGATATGTGGGTTATACTTTTTACAGGCCGATCCCGAGTTTTTGGAGGTCCAAGGACGTAGTAGTAAATAGGAACCTATTATAAATACAAACTGAAAAATGAATTATGTAAACAAAAAATTACTTAAAAATGACACATTTTTATTACTCTTAACAAGGAATTTAAAAACATTCAATTTCATATAAAAAAAATATTTTATTTCGCTTTAAGTACTTAATTTTTCATATAAAATATTATCTATGGGCATTTCTAGATCCAAAATTAATAAAAATAGTGTTTAAATTAATATCATACAACATAGTTTTCTCAATAAATAAAATTTCTAAATCATTCAATATTTCTTTTGACGTTGATGATCTCAAATAGTTTTTAATGATTTTAACTTCGAATTTTCTTTTCCAGCAAATACAACATTCATTGATTTTAAGTATAGGGGTCAAAAAACGCCCAAAGGACCTAAGCAAAAAAAATTGGTACAAATTCTTGATTTTAAGCGCTTAGGTAGGTGAGACTTAGGTGGTCAAGGTAACATTTTTTTTTTTTAGTAATGGGTTGAAAATGATTAAGGTTATTATCTTGGTTAGGTTTTAGAGATAGGCATACTCGTGTTCAGTGGCGGAGCCAGAGCTCAAGGTCCGGAGGGGCTCCATTGCATGACGATTTTTTTTCCTTAATAACGACTTAAGGCTTTGATTCATAGTAGTTAAATCAAAATTTTCAAATTTTTGATAATATAAGGGTAAATTTGATCATAACTGGAAACATTAAGGTACAAAACAACTGAGATTCAATATAAAGTAAGGATAAGGTGCAAAAATACTCTAATGTTTACACCTAAGAACAATTTTACCCATAACATATAAAATGGTGCAATTTTACCCAGAGCAATTTTATCCCTAACGTTGACAAGTTTGGTCAATTGGAGAAATTATTCATCAAATTGTCTTCTCGGTCATGAATTTTGTAACTAAAAAAATATAATTAAAAATAATAAAGGAGAATGAGGTTAATAATGATTAAAAATGATACTTAATATTGATATTTTTAAAGGAGAATGAGGTTTAAGGGAAAAAATTAAAATGAGATAAAAAGTGAAGAGAGTGAAATTTGAACATATGACCAATTAGATGTAGAGATTCATTTAATTATCACTACAACCAACTATGCAAACTTAGTTTTATGTCATATAATCACATTCTACATTATAAGTACTAATTTTAACTATTTTAGAGGCTGCTCGGGACTGAACCACTGTTCGTCAAGGGTGTTCCGGAGGGTCGGGAGACCCTCCCCTATCCCCCTGGCTCTGCCCCTGCTCGTGTTATATGACTTTGTCCACGATAGTTGTGACAAGTAAGAATGGATATCTTACTGTTATTGACCGTGTCATCGAAACTCTCCATTCTAATGAGCATGATATAAAGACTAAAAATTACGATTCCCCCCTATAATTTCGACCATGATCATGACTTTGAACATTTCCACGAGTATAATTAATGGATGGATTAGTTAGCTCATCAAAATTAATTTTATAGTTGGCGTTCTCCATTTAATAACATATCAACAAGATTATCAAAGCCAACATACTCAAATTGTGCTTTTAATTCTATAACAAAAAATTGATAGTTAGGTCCAAGACCTGCAAGAATTTCATCATAAAGATCATCGTTGTTAATAATATATTGTAAAGTCGAGATATTATCATTCTCTTAATGCAATTGATTTCTCAAATGCTTTATCTGAGATTTAGAACCAGAAGGATAAACAGAAACAATCTTATTCCATGTTTCTCAAATCATGCTAGCTCCAACAACTTGAGAGAGTATAATTTTTTACAGGAAAGAAACAAACAATCCAGCTAAGCACATATTGATCATGTCTAGGAATTAAGGATTTAATTAACACACATATGACTCTGAAATACGTTATCTATCTTTAGTAAATTGAAAATCATCATTTTATTTCAATCTAAATAACATAAAACTTGAAATTGACTTCCTCAACACTCTCGATTCCTCAAATTAATAAATCATAAATCTTTAACGGATAAGCAAATATGTAATTTCTTCCACAGTCAAATTTAAAACATAGTTGTCAAATATGAACGAAAATTAAATAAAAACATATAGATAAATCATAATTTAAAATTTATTGCATAAATAAAGATTCAATTAATGAAAAAAATTCACAAATTCACAACTTGAATTCATAACCTATAAATTCAATTTAAAGAGATATTTATGAAAATACCATTCAATATAATAGTTTTTCTTGTAATCCAAAATTCAAATTCCACAATTTAACAATCTTCGATTAAAAACCTAATATTCATTGCGAGGAATCAAATTTTAGAAATAACTCAATCCATTTATATGTATTCAAATAAAAGAACATAGTTGATAAAACCGAATAACTAAACAAATAAATTCCAGAAAAAAAGGAATAGAAATATAGACATATGATTTAGAGTTGTGAATTAAGAATTAAGAATCCCTCGCATATTTGACGAGTAAAGCGCCGCTTAACCCGCCTCCCCCCTTATTGTCGCCTCCGACGATAGGCTTCCCGCAGGTCGAATCCTTTACCGGTGTTCTCATATCTTACCCTTTGTCGCCGCTGCCGGTTTTCCCTTCCTGGTTGATTTCTCACCGCCGGCCATGAATCCCCTTTCTGATAAAAGCGAACAGGTCACGCTGGAGGAAGAACTACGAACAGGGCTAGTCCTCTCGCCGGAGGAGCTTGCGGTCTCGCAACAGGCTAAGTCATGGAGCTTGCTCGGGCGTTTTCTCACGGACCGGCCAATCAAATCGGCGTTTATGAAGTCGACGATGGCAAACATCTGGAGCCCGTCCAAGGGCATCTTTATTGAGGATTTGGGTCCCAATTTGTCCCGGTTCGAATTCTATCACCCCTGGGAACGCGATAGAGTAGTTCAGGGGGGGCCCTGGACATTTGAACAATAACTGTTGATTCTCAATTGCATAGAGGAGGGTCAAAATCCAATGAACCTATCCCTCCAACATGCAGATTTCTGGGTACAAGTTCATGACCTCCCAGTGGGGTTTATGTCAGAGAAAGTCGCCAGCAGCATTGGAAACTATATGGGCAGATATATTGAAGCTGACCCCAACAATTTCACAGGTATGTCCCGTACTTATCTTCGTATAAGGGTGTCTATTGATGTGAACCTCCCCCTTAAAAGGAAAATGCAGATTAGCTTGTCTGGTGGAAATATCTTCTGGGTGAATTTTAAATATGAGAGACTATCCACTTTCTGTTTTGTCTGTGGCCTCATCGAGCATGCTGACAAGTTTTGTCACGCTCTCCTAGGCGTCGATGATCCAAATGCAGTTGCAAGAGTTTACGGGCCTTGGCTGCGAGCCCCTACTCGTCGCTCTCTTAATCAACCACAGTCACGGTTTCTGCTGAATAGACCTCCCCAACAGCTCCATACTACCAGCTTGACAGTACCAGAGTCAGGAAAAGGGTCAGGGGGGTCGGGATCGTTTCTATTGCCCCTAAAATTGCTACTACAGTGCCCCCAGGTTTTAATGCAGAGATCAGCCAGGGTAAGGCTATACCGAAAGGGAAGGAGAACAAGCAGAAGGGGGTTCCTCAGCAGTCCGAATCTAATAAGACAGACACAGATGATGAAGGTATTGAGCTGTCAGACCCTAAACGGAAGAGAGTTTTTGGCAGGGAAGTTAACCAACAGGACCCTCATTCTGGTTTCATGGATTGTGAAAGCACAGTTGTTAAAGAGTTGGCAGGTGTACTGAACGAAAAATTAGAAGCGAGCCGGACTAATCAGGCTCGCAAAGACTCATGAGCACTTTGTCTTGGAACTGCCGGGGGATTGGGAACGCCCGGACAGTTCGTCAGCTGAAGGAGCTGGTTTCTACCTTTCACCCTGAATTTATTTTCCTAATGGAGGTTAAATGCAACAGACAGAAACTAGAGGCTCTTCAGAAAAAGCTTGCCTTTTCAGGCTTATTTTTTGTGGATCCTATCAATCAAGGCGGGGGTCTTGCTCTCCTCTGGAAATCTGCAGGTTCGGTTCAGCTATTGGGCTACGCTCAAAATTACATTGATTTCAAAGTTTCCCTAATTGGTTTGCCGGAGTATCGATTAACCGGTTTTTACGGATTTCCCGAGCGTGCTAGGAGATCTGATTCTTGGCAGCTCCTTCGTAGTCTCTGTGCAAGGGACGCAACCCCCTAGGTTGTTATTAGTGATTTCAATGACCTGCTCTCCCAATCTGAGAAAAGGGGTGGGAACAGGCATCCTTTGGCGTTACTTCATGGGTTCAGTGAGGCAGTAATGGATTGTGGTCTGGCAGAAATTCATATGTCAGGTTACCGTTTTACTTGGGAAAGGGGAAGAGGCACTGATAACTGTATTGAAGAGAAGCTGGACCGGGCTCTAGCTACAGCAGCGTGGTTTTCTCTATTCAGTTCTGCATCGGTTCGGAACGAAGATGCATCTTGTAGTGACCATTCTGCCCTTCTCTTGCTCCCTATGTCGGCTGTAGCTCCTTCTAACAGAACTTTCAGGTTCGAAAATGCTTGGACACGAGAGGCCGATTGTGATGATCAGGTGAAAGACGCATGGGTCAGCGCGTCGGGGGCCGATTTTATAACCAGACAAACTGACTGCGGTAAGACTTTACACTCCTGGGGTAATACTATCCGGAACCGTTTTAAGAGGCAGATCCGTCAATGCAAGTTTGACATACATCGCTTCAGGACATCAACTAATAGTGATATAAGGGACAGATTGCAGGCTGCTCGGGCTCGGCTCGATGAGATTTTGCTCCAACAGGAGCTTTATTGGAAGCAAAGAAGCAAGGTAACTTGGCTTCAGACAGGGGACACGAACTCAAAATTCTTTCATGCAGCAGCAAACAGTAGAAGACGGAAAAATCAAATTAGCAGGCTGCAGGATAATTCTGGAAACTGGGTTGACTGGGACTCTGGTTTGGATTCTTTAATCACTAGCTACTTTTCAGATATTTTTACCTCCTCAGGTTGTGCTCCTGACCCTATTCTGCAGAATGTCCAATCCAAAATCTCTACTGAGATTAACGCAGATCTCCTAAAGCATTTCACTGAAGGGGAAATTAAGCAAGCCCTTTTTTCTATGCATCCGGATAAAAGCCCGTGTCCTGAATGGTTCAATCCATTTTTTTACCAACACTATTGGGGTCTGGTAGGGGCTGATGTGGTGAAGAATTGTATCCAGTGGTTGAATGATGGTGTATTTCCTGACCGGATTCACGAAACTAATATCGTTTTGATCCCTAAGAAGAAGGTGCCTGAAAAGGTCTCAGACCTAAGACCAATTGCGCTTTGTAATGTGATTTACAAAGTCCTAGCTAAGGCTATAGCAAACAGGCTAAAGAAGGTACTCAACCTTATCATCTCTCCATCACAGAGTGTGTTTATTTCGGGTAGACTGATTACAGATAACATCATGCTGGCGTTCGAAGTGAACCACTATCTGCAGGGTAAAACATCAGGGAAACAAGGGTATGTGTCTCTCAAACTTGATATGGCAAAAGCTTATGACCGGGTTGAGTGGGATTTTCTGAGACGAATGATGTTAAAGCTGGGGTTTGATGAGAAGTGGGTATCTCTAGTTATGCAATGTGTTACCAAGGCAGAATATAGAGTCATCCACGACAACCATGTGATGGGGCCAATACGTCCACAAAGAGGGCTTCGGTAGGGGGACCCAATCTCACCATATCTCTTCATCGTATGTGCTGAGGGCCTCTCGGCATCTCTATCTGCTCTGGAGGATCAGCACCAATTACACGGATGCCGTGTAGCAAGGTCAGCTCCGCCTATTTCTCATTTATTCTTTGCTGACGATAGTTATCTGTTTTTCAAAGCGTCCAGAGAGGAGGGTCTCACAGTCCAAGATTGCCTTAATTCTTATGAGGCTGCATCAGGGTAAAAGGTCAATTTCTCCAAGTCCTCAATCTCTTTCAGCAGGAACTGTAGCCATACAGTGAGGGCACAGTTGAGCGCGGTATTTGGGATTTCGCTGGATGCTACTGCAGGCAACTATCTTGGTTTACCGTCCATAGTGGGGAGGTGCAAATCAAAGGTATTCCAGTTCGTCACTGATAGAGTTCGGGCTAGAATAACAAGCTGGAAATCAAAACTGTTATCACGTGCGGGCAAAGAGATACTGCTCAAATCAATCGTTCAGGCTCTCCCATCTTATGCTGTGAGTCTATTTCTTCTCCCAAAAATGCTTTGTGCGGACTTAGAGTGGATGATGAACTCGTTCTGGTGGGGCTCTTCATGCTCAGGAAGTAGAGGCATCCACTGAAATTCGTGGGAGAAACTGTGCACCCCAAAAAGTGATGGAGGCCTCGGTTTCAGGAAATTAAATCTCTTCAATATAGCTCTGTTATCTAAACAGGGATGGCGGCTTATCTCTCACTCAGATTCATTGGTAGCGAGAGTCTATAAGGCCCGATACTATCCCACTTCATCCTTCCTTACAGCTGATTTGGGTAATAGACCAAGTTTTATATGGCAGAGCTTGCTAGCCGCGCAACCGGTTCTGGCGGCGGGTTGTAGGAAGGTGGTCGGATCCGGAGATTCAATAAATATTTGGGAGGATCCATGGCTGCCGGATCCGGTTAATCCGTATGTTGAAAGTGAGCAATTCACCGGTCTGGGAAGCTCAACGGTGGACAGTCTGCGCATGGCTTCAGGGGAATGGAATACGGATCTGATTAAAGGTATTTTTGTGGACAGAGATGCAACTCTAATTCTAGAAATTCCGCTGAGCCGACGAACTGTACCGGATAATTGGGAATGGAGCAGGGATCCTAAGGGGAAATTATCGGTAACAAGTGTCTATAAACAGCTGAGGACGGACCATAATACTGTCAACAATGTGTCCGCTACGCCTGATAGGATCTGGACAGATATCTGGAGCATGAATGTTCCCCCCTAAAGTGAAAAATATGATCTGGAGGGCCTTGTCGAACTGCTTACCGACACTGACTGAACTGTACAAGCGAAAGGTTCCGGTGAGCAAGGCGTGTCCGATGTGTGAGTAGGAAGAGGAGAACGTATTCCATGCGTTGTTTGCGTGTCAAAAGGCAAGGGCGGTTTGGAGTCTCTCCCCGGTTTCAGTAAACAGTAGTGGCTGTACCGACTTCCACGGATGTTGGAAATTAATTTGCAAAGACTATTCGAACCATGTTGAAATGGCAGCAATGTGCTGCTAGTTTATCTGGCTGAACAGAAATAATAAAGTCTGGTCCGCTAAGCAGACACCACCGTTACTAGTTTTCGGGATGGCTTCTTCGTATCTGGCGAGGTGGAAGGATGCGCAGGTTCGAAACAGTTCGCCGGCAAGCACAACTCCGTCGACCAGACCAAGATGGCAACGCCCCCCCTCGGATTCGATAAACTTAACATCGACGGTGCGCTGTTTCAGGGTGAAGGTTTTGCTGGTTTCGGCTTTGTACTGCGAGACTCAGACGGAACATTTCTGGCTGCGGGAAATGGTTCTATACAGTGTAAACTTGATCCTTTCCTAGTGGAGGTTATATCGTGCAGAGAAGCGCTGAGCTGGCTTAAAGATTCTGGACGGCAGAATGTTCTGATTGAAATGGACTCTCAATTACTAGTGTATGCTCTACAGCGAGAAACTGGTTGCAGTTCGTCTATCGGGTTAGTTATCGAAGATTGCAAATTCCTTCTAAAGGAAATGCCTAATGTTTCTATCTCTTTTATTTATAGATCAGCAAATACTGTTGCTCATTTCGCAGCAAGAGCAGTTGCATCTGCTTCTGTTAGGGAGGTCTGGCTCTGTGTGCCTCCTCCGTGTATTTGTATTGCTCTTTTATCTGATCAATAAATCTTCCTTTCAGTTTAAAAAAAAAAAAACAAATAAATTCCATTTATTTTTATTATATTAGCTAATTTGTCTGATTTAATTATTCTGTTAATAGTTTTAAAATTAATTTGTTTGTAAAGATAATTTAGTCAAGGTATTCGTGTACGCCTATTTAGAATGAATTGTTGGTCTTAAGACTATTATCAATTTCAATTCACAAAGAAATATTACTTTTAATAAATTAAAGAATAAAAATAATGAAATTACAATAAAATTTATGTAATATACCTTCATATTAACTTGATGAACGAAAAAAAGATGATGTTGAGCTCTAATGAAAACATTTTCTTTAAGATAGATTTTTCCACGATCGACAATTATCTCACATGATACAATAGAAGCGTAAATCGAAATCTAACCGTGCATGGCTAATTATCACCAAAAACTAAAAAATTGGACGAACAAATGAAAACAAAAGTTTGGGGAGCTGAACGAAATTTAACATAGAGAAAAAATTTCAGATGAACTACATATATAAAGGTAATTTGAAATGAGAAAAAAGACTCTTATAGACAAAACGTTGCAACATTTTTTCTCAATTAATTCACTTATTGAAAAATTAATCTTACAGAATTAATTCCAGTTAATGACAGTTAAAACTAGTGTAATTAACCATAATTTTTTTTAAAGAATTAATAATAAACACCAATTCTATTTATAAGATTTAATTCTTTAATAACCATGTTTAAATGTTTTTACTCCTCATAATTATTTCATATTGAATTTTAATTTTTCATTCATTTATTATTCGCTTTATAATATATCATAATATATATCGTTGGAAAACTTTCGTGGAGTAGAATATAGAAATATTTTCTTTCAAAAAAAAATATAAAGACATTTTACAACTGCGCTTAAGTACTAAATAATTCTCATGAAAACAAATTATACTTTCACTTATAGGGCAGAACAGCACATATACATATATACATATATAAGGTATGGTATTAATTAATTATCAAACAATTTACCAAAAAAATAATAATAATTATCAAAAACAAAAAATGGTACGTCTATTAATAAAGTTGACAAATTTGAATATCTGACCCAGGATTACTCTAAATTTCTTAACGCCAATTCAATACACAAGAATATACTTATCCTATATAAAGCTAAACTACTGCTCTCCTCTCTCACTATAAGCTTCAAAAACAATGGCACAAGACACCATTGTTTTATATCCTTCTCCTGGAAAAGGACATATTTTCTCTATGATAGAACTAGCAAACACTATAACCAAACACCACCCTTCTATTTCAGTTACCATCATAATTCTCACTTCACCCGACGACACAACTAATTATTCCTCCCCGACTCCGTCAATCAAATTTGTTCACCTCCCCGCCGTCCCTCTCCCGGCGGCCGTATTCTCCTCTTTTAAAGACGTTGTAGCTTCCTTCTTCGAATTCCCTGAGCTCAACAACGATAATCTTCATCAAGCCCTGACCGAACTTTCCAACTCCACTAATATCAAAGCTTTAGTGATTGATTTCTTCTGCAACTCCGCCGTCGATGTTTCCTCCAGCCTTAACATTCCGATTTACTATTATTACACTTGTAATGCTACAGCTCTCTGCTGTTTACTTTATTGGCCGACAATCGATAAGAACGTCGCCGAGGGATTCAAAGTTGTGGATATTCCAGGGGCGCCGCGGAGACTTTCATCGGAAGATTTACCTTTGGTAATGCTGGAGAGATCTCATAGAGTGTACGATTATTTCATTGATACGGCGAATCAGATGGCGAAATCTGCCGGAATCATCTTAAATTCGTTTCAATCTTTAGAGCCTAGAGCTGTTAAAGCTTTAGTAGAAGGTAATTGCACTCCTGATTCGCCGATTCCCCCAATTTACTTCGTAGGTCCTGTTGTGTCCATTAGAAAGGAAGAACATGAATGCCTGAGTTGGCTCGACTCGCAACCGAGTCGCAGCGTTGTGTTTCTCTGTTTTGGTAGCATGGGGGTTTTACCTCCGAGCCAATTGAAGGAAATTGCGATTGCATTGGAGAAAAGTGAGGTTACGTTTTTGTGGATAGTTCGCAAACCACAAACAAACGATGAATCAACGTTAGAATCTTTTCTGCCGGAGGGATTTTTGGAGAGAACGGAAAACAGAGGATCGGTTGTAAATTCATGGGCGCCGCAAGCTGCGGTACTGAATCATGACTCGGTGGGTGTGTTTGTGAGTCATTGCGGGTGGAATTCGATTCTGGAATCGGTTTTGGCTGGGGTTCCTATGTTGGCATGGCCTCTTTACGCCGAGCAGAAGATGAATGCAAAATTGTTGGTGGAAGAGATGAAATTGGCTTTATCAGTAACACGGAGTGAAAATGGATCAGTGAGTGCATCGGAATTGGAGTTGCGGTTGAATGAGATAATGAACACGGAGATAGGAAAAGTTATCAGAAAGAATGTCGGGGAAATGAGAGCCGCCGCAGTGAACGCCGTGAGCGACGGAGGATCTTCTCTTGTTGATCTGTCTCAGCTTGTGGATTCATTTACAGTTTAATGAGATCAGTTATTTCAGTTATAAATAATGTATTTATAGGACAAACTGCAATGCAGTTAAAAAGAAAAGAACAGAAAAGAACAACTAGCTGTATTAGATTTCAAGAAAAAATCTTAACTAAGTTGAAATAATTTATAGAAAATATAGGGTACAAAATTAGGGAAGGAAGAAGTTTTGGACATATTTTTTCCCAATTTATGCTAAATCCATAGTGTTCTCCAAATCGGATAGGATAGAAATTTTCACAACACTGCGATTTTCTTAAATTGGGTAATGTAGATCGGTTAATCGATTTTTGAACAGCTAAAGTCCGTTTGTTTTACTTATTTCTATTAGTTACTTATTTCTATTAGTTGTTTATTGTTTAATGTTACTTTTATATAACAGATATTAGATTTTTCTATTAAAAGCAGACGTTTCGAATTTTTAACACATTTTTTATTTTTTGTTTAGGATTAAAAGATAAGAAAACAGTTCCGATAAATGAAAACAAATAGACATCTAAGCAGTCTGAGACAGTATAAATAAAATTACCTAAAAAAGTATACATAATTTTTTTTAAGTATATAAAAAAATAAAATTTATACTTAAAAATAAATATTTAATATGTAAATATACTAATTGATATTAATAAGACAGATCGGGTTGGATTAGCGCGTACTCTTTTTATCGATCTCAAGTCCGTCCAAAAAATAAATGGGTTTTAATGAGGCTGGACTGGACTGGGTCTAAAATGACCTAAAGAATACGGGTCTAAACGGGCCAAACTGTAATCTGGACCCACGGACAGGAGTTCATACACCAAAACTTTTTTTTTTAAAGATAAAAGATTGTTTTATGAATAGACCTTACACAATTAACCTATATATGCACACTTTATTATCTTTTATTTGCTGCTCTATATCTAGCTCAATCACAATTAGCTTACATGGACAGTCAGCCCAACAAACCTATTTATACATGTCTAAATTGTTTGGCACTCTATTTCCACACCACAAAATATTTGGATGGTAGTTTTACTTAGAATAAATTTTAGGATAAATAATTTATTACTTAGAATAAATAATCTATTAGTTGCTATATTTTCTAACACATATTTTAATTCTCGTATTTCAAATGATACATTATTTATTTTTTAGTTTTTTATTTTATTTAACATTTTAATCCGTCAAATATCTCTGTAAAGAATGAAACTGTTGAATAAAATAAAAATTAAAGACTAAATAAATATGTTATTAAAATGTGAGAACCAATCAACGTGTTAGGTCAAAATCTAGAGACTAATAAATTATTTACCCTAAATTATATACTATCATTCCTAAAAACTTAGGTCTAGAATTTTCTATAATTATAATATCGGTCATGTTGAACAAATTGGGTGTAAATGTCCGGAGAAGTATGCTGCCAAGATAAAGGCCTTGTTATCGTAGCAAATGTGGCTAGTGCATCTGCTGCAGAATTACATTCCCCAAAAATCTGGGTAACTTTGACAATATTCTAAAACATGAGATTTAAACAAAGAAGTCAATCACCGAGAAGTTTCCAAAGCACCCGCATAAAGTAAGCCCATGATTCCTGGTTGATCGTCATGGCTGGGAGCCCCATGCCATGGAGATCGAAAAAGAAAATGGGGTTCTGTTTAATTATTTTTAAGTGGGCTCCCATCCAAAATGACATTATTGCGTAGAGGGTCCATATAAAAAAATTTTAAGGAATGACAAATTTTTTTCCTCAGTAATAGCAGAAACTTTTCCTTCAGTGAAGAAGGAAGAGTTTCTATCTTCCTCTCTCTTTAAAAGAAAGAAAGCAAAAAAACACGAAACCTCATTCCCTAAATATCTAGCAGTAAAGAGCGAGGGACGGAGGGAGCAGACGCCGGTCGGAAAACTGAGGAGAGACGCCACTGTTTACGGGGGAGAGAGTTATTTGAAGGGTTTTTATTTTAAACCCTTAAATAAATAAAATAATTGAATTCATATTTAATCAAATGTGATAAAATTAAGAATTCTTTTTTTTTTTTTTGTAACATTAAGAATCGTTTTTAGGTAAATTTTGACTTTTTGGCCGGTCAAAATGCTAATGTGGCTCGTTGATTTCGCGTTGGCCGGACATTTTTACCTGTTATACACCAAAGTAGGGGGGTCATCTATAAGTTCGTACATATTAGTGAGACAAATTAAAGATTGTACAACAAAATGTGAAATGAGGCAAAAGTTGTAAATCATTGATACCCGATGCTTTTGACATATTTAAGAATATCACAATCTTATTGTAAATAGGATTCTGCAGCAACATGTTTACCTATACATTTATCCTAATTGGGATCCTTTTTTGAGTAATAAATAAGGTGGATTTTCTTCGAAATAGGATTGTTATCCTCATTAGAGCATGCTTTATTGTAGAATAATCTAATAGGTATCCAAAGGGATATATATACGTACCCATTACGGGTAATTTTTTAAATCTCACTCTCGTTCTAAATCTTTTTATATTGAATGGCGGATCCAGGATTCGACGTTCGAGGGGGCTAATTTTAGTCCGATTTTTAATTTTTGAAGTCCAGCCTGATAGGGCTGGACAAATTTTTTCAACATTCTTCTAGCACACTTAAACTTTATGGTTTTTGTATGTTAGCTAAAAATTGTAACATTTTCACACTTTTTTTTTATTATTTTTAGCTATAATTTTTTGATAATTTTCATAAAATGTAATTTAGAAATTAAGTTGATTGAATCTCAAAAGTAAGAAATTGATTTTTTTTTTTTTATAGAAAATTGATTTGTTTTATAGAAAAAAAGATAATAAATTCTTAAAAAAAGAGATATAATAAAAATAACTTCATATAAAACAAAAAATGAGCTTGATGTAGTTTGAACCCATGACCTCTCACCTTAAAACAAAAATCTTAACCAATTCAACTACTTTAAACTTTTGAAATAATACTACACATGTTAAATATATACTAACATTTGAGGGGGCTACACGGGGCAAAACTAACAGTACTCAAGGACGGAGCCAATGGCCGGGGGGCTTCGGTCCCCCAGGCTCTAGGCTGGATCCGCCTAGTGTAGGTGACTTGCAAAACTTGTAGTCATTGTCATTCTTAACCAGTACATGCTCAGGCAAGTGTTTATTGTCTGCTGCTTAGAGTTATTGCAATCTTTGTTCAAGTAAGTAAGAAGCATATGTTAGTACACATCAATGTTCACATTAACTTTAATGATCAAGCGAATTTGGTCATTCACCGTTAGGTACAAACTTAATTAAGTCTAAACAGGATGCTTTAAATCTTCACGATAGTA
Organism: Euphorbia lathyris; assembly: GCF_963576675.1. Taxonomy (NCBI): domain Eukaryota; kingdom Viridiplantae; phylum Streptophyta; class Magnoliopsida; order Malpighiales; family Euphorbiaceae; genus Euphorbia; species Euphorbia lathyris. Next base: position 22,073,663 of record NC_088910.1, on the reverse strand, counting down.
TTCTAATAAGCTTATATCTAACGGTGAATAATCAAAGACTGTATGGTCATTAAGGTATATGCGATCAAAATCGATACACATCATGTTTTTATTAACTTTTTAGTTCTAAAATATTATTTCGTGTAGAGTCCACTTAAAAAAATTAAGGAAGGACAAATTTTTATCCTTAATAATAGCAACTCTTCCTTCAGTGAAGAAGGAAGATTTTCTATCTTCCTTTCTCTTTGAGAGAAAGAAAACACAAAACCTCATTCCCCAAATAGCGGCAGAGAGTGATGAATGGAGGGAGTAGACGTCGATCGGAAAACTGACAAGGAGGAGACGAGAGACAACTGTTTACGTAGAGAGGGAGAGGAGGAGAAGAGAGACAGATAAGTATTTATTTAAGTGGTTTTTATTTATTTAAGGGTTTTCATTTTAGGGTTTGATTCTAGGGGTTTTGATGGAATTGAATTAATGATATTTTAGGGTTCGATTTGGGGGTTTAAATTTTAGGGTTTGATTTAGGAGTTTCGATTAAATTAAATTGATAATGTGATATTTAGAAGTTTTAATTGAATTGATGATATTTAATTTAAAGATTTTAATAGAATTGATAAAATGAAATTTTTTAGAGTTTTCATTTAATTAAATTGATATTTAACCAAATGTAATAATTGAAACTATAAATTAATTGAACTAATATTTAATTAAATGTCATAAATTAAGAATCCGATTAGTTGAATTGATATTTAACTAAACGTATAAAATTAAGAATTTTTTTAACATTAAGAATTCAATTAATGGAACTAAACTAAAAAAAAAAAACTATATAATGATAAAACTATAAATAAAATGAACAATGTACATTTTTTTTTCTATATAAATGAAATGATAAAAACTATAAACAAAATTATACAACAAATTATTGTTCTGTGTTTAAAAGTAAGGTGCCTTCTATGGTTACTTTGTTTTTGACAAAGTACCATTACTTGATGTGTTTTCACCATTAGATGATGGATTAGAAAATTAATCCAATTGTGAAAACACACAAAGTAAGGTTTACTTTGTTAAAAACAAAGTAAGCATAGTGTCACGAGGTTAGTCTTTTCAACCCGTGCGGCACTTGAACGCTTGCTATCAAAGTCGTCAAGTAAGCCTGATGTGTGAGCGTAAGAAATAAAATAGGCCTGATGGAAGTGATAAGTTTGGGAGAATGAAACGGACAAGAGAGTTTTGCTTGGAAAAGCTTTTGTATTACTTCAGAGCAAATGCAACAGATTTCGTATATATGTTACAAATGGGAGGGGTGGCCTATTTATAGTAGAGGCACCGCCTTAACATGTGGCTAATATTTACAGCTTAGAATATTCTGTACATTTCTTAAATAAAATCCGTGCCTAGGAGAATCTAGAGAATTCCATGGCTAAGGCAACACTTTCTCCGTATAAGGCAACGATCTAGAAGCTTCTATCTAAGGTGACGCTTTCCTCCTTCTAATGCAACACTTCTTGGAGCTCCACGTCTTCTGCCGATCCGACCCGCCAAACCGAGGTTTGTGCCCGCGTATCTCTTCGGCCCATTTCTTGGCCATAGGCCCAACCCGAGGTTCCAATGGGCTGTTCCTCCGCCAGTTGACACCCAAACTGGCCCATCTTGTTTCCTTAGCCCAATGTGGCTTTATTTTAGTCCCAGATATCATCCCTTAGGCACAAAATTTATAGGAGCAAAATTTTGGGCGTAACACCCTCCCCCACCTAATTTCGCGGCGTCCTCGTCGCGTCTTCATCGTTGTATTGTTGGATGAGGTTGGGGAATTGCCACAACACATCTTCCTTTTCCCAGCTGGCTTCTTCATAGGGCAGGTTCTTCCACTTCACCAGATATTCTGTGCTTGGTGGAGTGCCTCTCTTCCGCACAATTCGGTCAGCCAGGATCTCCTCCGTTTGCTTATCAAATTCTATCACAACTCCGGTTGGTGCTCGCGTTGAGACGTTCCTCTCAGGCACTTCTTCATCGGGGTTGTATTTCTTCAGCAAGCTTACGTGTACCATGTTGTGAATTTTCAGCTTCGGAGGAAACTGCACTTGGTAGGCCGCCTTGCCTACCTTTTTCACGATCGGGTAAGGACCTTCGTACCTTCGTACTAAGCCCTTGTGAACTTTGCGAAGGCTCTTGAATTGGTTGGGCAGCAACTTCACCATCACCAAGTCGCCTTCGCTATACTCTACGGGCCTCCTCTTCTTGTCAGCCCATTTCTTCATTTTCCGGGAGGCCTTGTCAAGGTACATCCTGGTGATATCCGCCTCCTCGTGCCATCGCTTGGCAAAAATATAGGCAGCCTGATTGTTTCCGTCATAAGGAGTGGCCAAGGCATGGGGTACTAGCGGCTGCCGCCCCATGACTATCTCAAACGGGCTTTTGCCTGTGGACTCACTTCGCTGCAGGTTGTAAGAGAATTGGGCTACATCGAGCAATTTTGCCCAATCTCGTTGATGGGAGCTCACGTAATGGCGCAGGTACTGCTCCAATAAGGCGTTGATGCGCTCTATCTGCCCATCGCTTTGTGGGTGAAAGCTCGTTGAGAAGTTTAGATCTGTTTCCAAGAGCTTGAACATCTCCCGCCAGAACTTGCCTGTGAATCGGGGGTCTCTGTCGCTCACAATGTTCCTGGGCAGCCCTCATAATTTGACGACGTGCTTGAAGAATAAGCGGGCAGTTTCATCGACCTCACATTCGGCCGTAGTGGGGATGAATGTCGCATATTTGCTAAACCTGTCGACAACAACCATGATGCTGCCATAGCCTTCAGATTTCGGCAGCGCCACTATAAAATCCATGGAAACAGATTCCCATGGGTGTTCAGCCACGGGCAGAGGCTCGAGCAGGCCTCTTGGGCGTTGCTGCTCCACCTTGTCTTGTTGACATATGAGGCATGTTCTCACATACGCCTCCACATCCTCCTGCATCTTGGGCCAAAAGTACGTTTTATCAACAAGAGCAAGGGTTCGTGTGATACCTGGGTGTCCAGCCCATAGGGTATCGTGGCACTCTTTGATAATTTCTCGTCGTAGGCCCTGCCACTTGGGCACGTAGATTCTGTTGCCTATTGTGTATAGCACGCCATCGGTCTCCCAAAATCTCCGTGTCTTCCCTTCATTTGCTAGCTTCACCAGGTTACGTGCAACGGCATCCTGCCACATTCCCTCTTTAATTTTCGCAATAAAATCGCTTTGAGGCTCACTGGCTGAAATCATGGCAAGTTCAGCTTTGCGGCTTAGTGCGTCCGCTACGAAATTCGCCTTCCCTGGTTTATATTCCAGCACGTAGTCAAACTCCACCAAAAAGTCCTGCCAACAGGCTTGCTTTGGACTAAGCTTCTTCTGAGTTTGAAAGTAGCTGGTGGCCACATTGTCGGTTTTCACGACAAATCTGCTCCCGAGCAGGTAATGACGCCATGTCCGCAGGCAATGAATTATGGCAGTCATCTCTTTCTCCTAAACCGTATAACGCCGTTCTGTGTCGTTCAGCTTCCTGCTCTCATATGTTATAGGCTGATGACCCTGCATTAGTACTCCTCCTATCGCAAAGTCAGACGCATCGGTGTGCACCTCGAACAGCTTGGAATAATCTGGGAGCGACATAACAGGTTCTTCGGACACAGCCTTCTTGAGTAGCTCGAAGGCTCCTTGGCACTCTTCCGACCAGTGCCAACTCTTATTTTTCTTGAGCAGCTCCGTGAGAGGGGCGGTTATGGCTGAATAGCGCTTGATAAACCGCCGATAATAGTTCACTAGGCCCAGAAACGATCTTAGCTTGGGTACTTTTGTAGGGGCTTTCCACTCTTGGATGGCTAGTATTTTTGAGGAATCCATCAAGAGCTTTCCATCCTTGATCACATGCCCAAGAAATTCCACTTCCTTTTGTGCAAAGGAGCACTTTTCAAGTTTCACATACAACTCATTGTCGCGTAGTACTTGGAACACTTGCTTGAGGTGCTGGACGTGCTCCTCAAGGGTTTTGCTGTAGACGACTATGTCGTCCAAGTACACTACGATGAATTTATCGAGAAACTGATGGAAGATCTTGTTCATGAGCGTGCAAAACGTTGTCAGTGCATTTGTCAAGCCAAAAGGCATTAATAGGAACTCGTAGGCACCGTAACGTGTTACACATGCTGTTTTTGGCTTATCGCCCTTCTTTATCCGTACTTGATAGTACCCGGACCGTAGGTCAAGTTTAGAGAAATACCTCGCGTCGCCGAGTTGATCAAACAAATCTGCGATGAGAGGGATCGGATACTTGTTCTTGACCGTGACTTTGTTTAGTGCCTGGTAGTCTATGCACATCCGCAGCGAACCATCCTTCTTCTTTTGGAATAGTATCGGGACACCATAAGGGGCCTTTGAGGGCTGAATGTACCCAGCATCTAGCAAATCTTGAAGCTGCTTCTTGAGCTCCTCCAGCTCCGGAAGGGCCATTCTGTAGGGAGCCATGGCCGGAGGCTTTGTCCCTGGCTCTAATTCAATTTCGTGAGCTATCTCACATCGTGGTGGGAGCTTATTTGGTAGCTCGGCAGGCATGACGTCCTTGTATTCTTCGAGGACTTCCTGCACGCAAGACAGAAGCGCTATGGTCGGTTGGGACTGCCCATCATCGTCAACCAGCTCGCGCACACTAGCAATGAAACAGGCAGTGTCCTTGACGCGCCGCTTAAATTGTAAGGCAGAAAGCATTAGGTTGTCTTTCTCCTTACGCTTCAAGGGGATGACGTGGACTTTTTCATCGATAATAACTAGGCTGCTAGTGTCGGGAATTGGAAATGCTCGTGCTTGGCAGAAAAAGGATAATCCCAACACGACTTTAAAATCATCCATAGGAATTATAGAGAAGTCAAGCTCACCTTGCCAGTCGGCGATTTGTACTTTCACCTTTTCGGCAACTCCCACAATTGCTTTGGCTTGAGAATTGACGGCCTTGATCGTCCCCTTCTTCGCATTGTATGTTACGCCCAAACGTTTTGCCTCTTGGACGTCCATGAAATTATGTGTGGCTCCCGTGTCCAGCATTGCATCTCGCGGCTTGCCATTAATCCGAAGGTTCGCATAGAATAGGCCCTTCTCCCCATTCTTCGATGGAGCGGGCTGTTTAGACAGTGCTCCCAACCGTTGGAGCGAGCTTAAAGCTACTGGCTCTTCTTCCACGACAGCTTTGCCCTTATACTCAGCGGCTATTGCACTGATGACCTTCCTTTCTGGACAAGCGCGCGTCCAGTGCGAACCGCCGCATAGAAAACATGGCTTCGGAGGTTTGGTGGCCTCCTTCTTGCCTTGGGCCTTGTCTATCTTGTGGAAAGGCTTTCTTCCTCCATCGTCCTTTTTCTCGGACTTCTTTTTCGAACCGAACTTGTCTCCGCTTTTCCCCCCCGGAACTTCTTAGTATTGTCGGTCAGATTTTCTACGATGGCAATTGCATCGTCCAGATTTATGACGTTGTGCCGATTCACCTCTGTTCGTGCCCAATCCTTCAAGCCATCTTTGAAATAAAACATGGCATCCTTGGTCGAAATATCATCAACTTCCAGCAAGATAGTGGTGTACTCCTTAACATAGTCAGCAATACTTCCGGTTTGGCAAAGCCGTCGGAGTTTGGTCTTCGCCTCTTCCGTAGCATTGTGAGGGACAAATTGTTTACGAAGTTCAACTTTAAATTGTTCCCAAGTATTCAAGGAGTACTCACCTCGATCAACGTCAGTCCATTTCCTCCTCCACCACAGCTGCGCCGTGTCTCGAAGGAAGGTTGACGCGTTCGTAATCCTTGCTTCATCGTCAAAGACAGAGGTTGCTCGAAAGAACTGCTCCAGCCCAAATAGGAAGTTCTCCACAACCCTAGCATTGCGGACACCATTGTACGTGTTAGGCTTTTGCAAGTTCTGCCCGACATTAGCATTCCCATTCGTGTTGCTCGTTCCAACAGAGTTAGTGGAACATCGGTGGGATCTGACCTGTCGACGGAGCTCATCTACTTCAGTTCGAACGCATTGGATCTTGTTGTCCAACTTATCCTCGAGGATCGAAATCCGTTCGCCCAGAAATGCACGAAGGTTTTCGTACATATCTTTTGAAGTTTCGGTGATCACTTCATTGTCTTTCGCAAGGTTATCCACATGGTCGGACAAATCACCGAAAGATACTCTCAATTCCTCCAAAGAAGTCTCTAACCAGAAATGCGAGGCTCTAAGGTTTCGCCAGCGTTGGGGGCCTTCGAGTGATCGCGTTTCGATGGCTTTCGGCTCCTTTCTTCGCCTCGTCCACGGGTGCTCTCATTGTGGACTTCCGGGGCAGTAGTGTTCTTCTCCGCAACACTTGCCATGCTCGCCTACAACAACTCTTTGCACACCTGGTACCTAGGTATTAAAACCGTTGCTCTGATACCACCTGTCATGAGGTTAGTCTTTTCAACCCGTGCGGCACTTGAACGCTTGCTATCAAAGTCGTCAAGTAAGCCTGATGTGTGAGCGTAAGAAATAAAATAGGCCTGATGGACGTGATAAGTTTGGGAGAATGAAACGGACAAGAGAGTTTTGCTTGGAAAAGCTTTTGTATTACTTCAGAGCAAATGCAATAGATTTTGTATATATGTTACAAATGGGAGGGGTGGCCTATTTATAGTAGAGGCACCGCCTTAACATGTGGCTAATATTTACAGCCTAGAATATTCTGTACATTTCTTAAATAAAATCCGTGCCTAGGAGAATCTAGAGAATTCCATGGCTAAGGCAACACTTTCTCCGTATAAGGCAACGATCTAGAAGCTTCTATCTAACGTGACGCTTTCCTCCTTCTAATGCGACACTTCTTGGAGCTCCGCATCTTCTGCCGATCCGACCCGCCAAACCGAGGTTTGTGCCCGCGTATCTCTTCGGCCCATTTCTTGGCCATAGGCCCAACCCGAGGTTCCAATGGGCTGTTCCTCCGCCAGTTGACACCCAAACTGGCCCATCTTGTTTCCTTAGCCCAATGTGGCTTTATTTTAGGCCCAGATATCATCCCTTAGGCACAAAATTTATAGGAGCAAAATTTTGGGCGTAACAATAGGCTTACTAGTTCATCCTTTTAGGCGTAAATCAAACATTTTTACCTAGATGAATAGTGTATATTATGGGTGTTAATTAGCTTTGGTAGTTCGCAAACTATTTGAGATCGACTCCATAGGGTTCGACTGGAGCACTAACCTTGAGTTTGAGCTTTGTCGGATTCGGTTCGAAAGCTCGCGAACAAGTTCGATTATTTTTTAATTACTATATATATATATTATTTTATATATAATAAATATTTCATTATTTTAAATTGGGAAACTACCTATTTGGCTCCCCAAACTAAGACTTTAAAGTCAATTAGGACCTTAAACTATCAAAATCATCAATCAGATCCATGAACAAAGTAAAAATCATCAACTTAGTCCATATTCTAAGCAAAAAGCATCAATTGAAGCCTCATCGAAATCATTTGACTGAAAAATTCCAAACCCTCTTCTCCCAAACTCATTTTGAACCAACACAGAGATCATTAATATTGTCCATATCAAATCGTCACCGTTTCTGATTTTAGGATAAAATGAAGACTCAATTAATAATTTTTACTTTACGTAATAACATGATTGATGATTCTTATAATTTAAGATCCTAGGTGACTTTTAAGTTTTTATTTGGGGAACCAAATTAGTGTTATGCCTTTTAATTTTTTTTTATATTAATTATTACTATTAGTTTTTCATCACAATTGACATAAGATTAAATGAAAAAAATTACATAAAGAAAAGTTTTGGCCTTTAGCTAGAAAATGAGATTTTGATAAATAATAAAATACTTTACAAATTTTAATATATATTTCATATTTTAAATTTTTATGTGAATTTATGTTTTCTAACCACGAATAGCATCTGCTATTTTTGAAATCTCGGCTATAACATATCATTGTGTTTTTTAAAATATTTCAATTCATGTGTAAAGTATGTTGTAAGGTTTTTTTTTTTCTCATATACTACTTATTCTATGCATATATATGATGAATTTGATTAAAGCTCATTGTAAGTATCCGAGCCTTTGACTTGGAAAACACCGGTTTTTAATTGCAATTTACACTGTCACTTAATTTTGTCTTAGGACGCCACATGGCGGGTTCTTTTCGATGCATGCATTATTTATTTGGTCGTGGGTTGTGCCACTATTTTGATTAGCCTTTTTTTAATCATGTTTTAAGCTAATTTGATTTATCAGAGTCGCCATCCCGGATTAATATCCGGGACCATAAAAAAACCAAACAGATGACATACGCGCTCAAATAATGTCATCTCTTGATAGATAATGATTTTGATTAATAAATTTGTACAATTGACTTCTTGTTAAAATACCAAATATAATCTAATCTGTTTTCAGTTTATATACATTCACCGCACAATTTGTAGAAAGCAATAAATAAATTCGGAATTATAAATTACATCCCAATTCAATCAAAATCTTTTCTAGTCCTAAACAAATCTATTAAACCTGCAAAATAGATAAACGTTAGTAGCAGGATATTGGGATCCGTCTTTCGGATTTATTCTATGATATCGGACTTGATCAGATCATATAGTTCTAGCACAACAGCATGACAATTAATCGACATCCTAAATACGTTAATTCTAGTGAATTGATTTTATTTCTAAAATAACATTTATCCTGTAACCAATTAAAAAATTATGTTTTAAGCATTTAAATGGCAACTTATATCTACTCGAATTGAAATTTACTGAAGACAGGAACTACAGACCCAGTCCGAACTAAAATAGACGAGACAGAATTTATGAGCTACTGGAACTGTAGCCGATCGACCACCTTCTTCAGAACTCATGAATTCTGCCTGAATTTCGGAAATGACAGGGAAAGACAACGAAATTAAACACAATTAAAAATCAAAAGGGAGGCTTTAAAACCCTTCAGAGTGTTACATTTCGAGCTTTTAGTTAGCTTTGGGAAGAAGTAGACTCACAGATGCAATGAATGGGAACCATAATTGAAACTTGCATACAGTGTCTAGAATTTACGAAATTGGATCGAAACAGGAAGAAATAATTCTAATTTGATGATTAGAAACCTATCTGTTATCTATAAGAATGATTTGGACTCTTGATTTGGTGTTTAACCAAGCAAAATCAAAGAAGTTAGCTTTGAATTTCACCTTCTCTCTCTAAACTCTCTCGAGGATTCTGTATCTATTCCTTTTGTTCTGAATTAGTGATCCCTTCTTCTGACGCATTTTCTCCTATTAAACTCGTTTTCACTCTCTCTCCTCAAATGTCAAAAGAGAGTGGAGTGAATACAAGGAGTTATGGGAAATATTTCCATACTTGTTGACGTAACCGATTGTCTTGGGAATAAAACTTATTTTTCAGAATTAATGATGTGACACTGGCTTATGCATGGTCGATCGGCCACCCCTAAAAACTCCCAAATTCACAAAAATAAGTTCGGATTTCGGCCAGGGATCTCGTTCGTTGTGACGCGGGATCCACCTATAACATGTTGAAGCAAAAATGACTTAATTTTATCATTAGGGTCGAAAAAAGTTGATGCTCGCATTGTTAAAAGTTCGGTTTGAGAGGGTCCAGCTCGAGATATTAACGAGCCTACCTAGGTTTGAACTCGACTTGACTTGTTTATACTCCTAGTGACAACTAACAGTGGCAAGCTAAAAGCTTTTAGTTTTGCTAACGACGAAGCCCTCCCTTGGCAACAAAAAAACCACAAACACTCATTTGTAAATCTTTAAAACCACAATAATATATTTAGAATTTCTCCAATAAAAAATACAATACGAATTAATAAAAATAATCTAAAAACTAAATAAAAATAAAAATATCGAATGAGAGCAAAATATATACAAACAACTTTTTATAAAAAGTTCCAAATCATTAGTTTTTCTATAAAAATATTAAACAATTTTATTATATAAACATAACTAAACATTATATTTCTCGGTGTGTGAATATTGTTTCAGAAAGCTGAAACAACACGGTATAAACCCATATTTTTGTATTAAATTTTAAAATAATGATCATGTGAAACACTTTATTAAATAATAATTATTATGATTAGGAATTGAATTATTAATTGTGATTGGTCAAAGAATTATTATTGAATTATAAAATGAGAAATAGTAAGAACCTAAACTTGGACCCCAAATGATGTATGATGGGTTGTTTATAAAATGAGAAGTGATGCAGAAAAAGAGAGAGAAAAGAGAAGGCCCGTGATGCATAAGAAACATATAGCAGAATCGGACAAAATGTTCATCTATGTGGTGAGTTGACAGCCTTTGTTTTGTATTGTTTGCTTGCTTTAATAATAATATGAAAAAGATTATAGACCCACACCCGTGACATTTTTAATATTTAGAATACCACATTCATTCTTCGAAATTCAATTTCCTTTTCTTATTTTGTCTATTTAAATACTACTTGCTTGGCTTGGGTTTTGCTTTCTGTGTGCTCCTTTTCTTGTCTGTATTCATTCCGTTGCTCACGTGACTTTTTCCAATCTTTTTCAACAGTTACACTTTCCTCACTTTCAGAATAAACAAATAAATAATTAAATTAAACACGTCACTATTCTTGTTCAAATAAACCCAAACTGAATTAAAATAAATAAAAAATACTCAAGACAGTTTCGTCTATTTAAAATATTGATAAAAGTTATGATTAGTTTGTTTTTAACAAAGTTGTGTGTTTTCACTATTGGATTAATTTCCTAATCAATGTTATCATAACCGGATCGGACATCGAACCGGATTGGTGATTGGGTCACGGGTCACTTAGTCGGATCGGTCGAACCAGATGACGTAATAAATAAATAAATAATATTTATATATATTAAATATATATAATTAATCTAAAATTATTTTTATAAATTATATATATCCAAACAAATTATAAACAACTTTTGATTTGTTATTTTTTGTCAACTTTAGACTTAAATACATAACGGATAAATAAAATTTAGAATAACTTGAAGTATGTAAACGTATTTTATGTCATGCGATCTTTTTAACGGTATATTATAAATTCAAAACAGACAAGCGGTGAATGAGAAATTGACGCTTAAAATGAACCACTTGAAATGCTTTAGAAGAAGATAAAAATAAACTAAGCATTCTTATCCCACATAGGAAAGAAATGAGAATGTTAACTAGTTTATAAGTAAATGGTCTTCACAAGCCTTTAAGTAATTACTAAGGAAAATGCTCTCTCACGCGCAGGGGGGTGTGCAGTCGTTCCACCATCGGGTTAGGGACGCACCTGCACGACGTGGGCGGCACAAATGCCACACCGAAATGAGAACCGGTGTGAACCGGGTTGGTCGGTTCCCGGTTTGACCGCCGGTCGAACCGGCCCGCTGCCGGTTTCACAGTCAAGCTTGGACTGGACTCCCATCCTCACTTTCCGGTCCGGGTTTGATAACATTGTTCATAATCCATCATCCAATTGTGAAACACACCAAGTAATGGTACTTTGTCAAAAACATTTTAATTATAGAAGGCACCTTAAAATATTTCGTTTTCTAATATATTTCACAATAGTAACTCAAAACAGAAGGAACCAAAGTATTAGCCTTTTAGAGAAAAAACATTAGGCTCATATGTTTATCTATCATTTATTATTATGGTTTACTATTAAAAAGTAAAAAGGAGTTATTCTTACTTTTATAAAAAGCTACATTTCACTAATAAAATATAAATATTAAGTGTCTAATCAAATATTGAAAAATGAAAAGACAAACATAAAAGAAAATGTAGTATTATATTTTTATTCAATTAAAATCTAATCTCAATTAAAATTGGATACACACATTAGGATGAACTCTTTTAATTAGTCATGTATTTTGCATTTCTTGCCTTGCAATATCAAGTTTGCTCCAAAAAATAAATTTCAACTCTTAAAATGATCCTTTAATTTGATAAAAAATATTAAAAGTATAAATTTAGACTTATAATTATTGAAAAGAATGGATTTAATCTTTACGTAAAAAATATTCAATGGAAGACAAGTTTTTTTTTATTAACAACAAATATGCAATTTAACAGTGATGACTAAATGGTGGTCAAAATATTACATATAAAAAAAATTCCGTTAATGAGATTTAAAATTATACCGCTGATAAACGTTAAATTAAAATTGCAAAATATTATATGCAAAGACTAATGGGGTGTTTTGGTGCTATTTTTTCTGTTACTATTTGTGTTTTCAGTTTAAAAATGAGAGTTTTAAATGTTTGATTAGATATCTATTTTTTTTTTGTATTTTATAGCTGAAAATAGTTTTTTATAAAACATGAATCTATCCATACTTCATGAAAAAACAGCATTTTCCAATAAAAAAATCATAACAGTAAACAGCAACATCAAACATGAGGTAAATCAAACCAGCCTTAAAATCTATTATGATTAATTTATTGGTCATAAGATTGAGAAATTCTACTATGATTTCGATCTATTGGACCTTGTCAACAGAAACATGACAATTGTATATTTTATTTCTTTACGTTAATCTATCTTTTAATGAATAACATTTTTATTCCATTGGTTAGATTCAGCACCTCCTATACTCCAATAATTGCATGCTAGCCTCGTAACATACATGGCTTTTTTAGTTTGAACAGCAACAATAATGAAGTTTAGTTTATAACAATTACACTTTTCTTTTCTCTAGAAAAAAAAAATACAAGAACTGAAATCATTTTGCTATAGAAAAATTAAAAAGAAAAGAAATATACACAAAGATCAAAATGCAATTCATAATTTTCATTTTTTGAATGTTGAAATTCTTCTGATCAACACCAGTAAACACATCACACGGTAGAAAATGAAGAAACCAATCAAAATATAAACATTAATCCATCTATGGCTCTCATTCAACCCTCTCTTCTCCAGTACATCGCCGCCGGTTACCATACAGTACTCCTTCGTCGTCTCACCGTACCACAAAAAACACTTCCTCAAAAGACATGAATACTCATTAATCAGAAGAGCATCAAGAGCATACTTATACATCGACAAAAAATGCATAAACAGCCAGAACTTCGGCATACTTTCCTGGGAAATAAAGTAGCCGGAGAACAGAAAGAAAGCGCCGAGAAGAACCGTCACTAACGAACTTCCGGCGATGTAATTCGGAGCTAGAGAACTCAAGAAGAGGACGAAGGAGTTCGCCATTAAAACGACAATCCAAATGACTAAAACGAAATAAGAAAAAGCTTGCCATGTTGAACAAAGACCGACTAAGAAATAAACTGAGATTGAGTAAATGATAGCGATGGCGAGTAAATATGGCAAGAAGACAAGAGTGTTTGCTATGAGATAAGATGAAATTCTATAAACGCCGCTGGAAGTTTCTCTGAGAATGATTGGTCTTTCATTTATGAAAATTGGAAGTGTTTCTGTTGTGGAAGAGAGAAGGAATGTGAGTGTGAAAGCAAATAAACCAAACCTTTTCTCGATCCCTTCTTTATCATATCCGATCTTGATGTAGATCGTTCCTAAAACAACTCCGACGATTAGAGCTTCTAGTGTATTTGTTAATAAAAGTTGTCTCGTTCTGTAAATGATCTTCCAAAACCTGCTGTATAGAACAATAATTTCATGGATTCGTGAACTTTTGTATCGGATTTCACGAGAATTTCTCGAAATCTCGTGATTTGGGGAAGGTGGAAGGGCTTGGGGTGTAATTGGGGAAGAATTCTCGTGGAGCTGGTTGAGAATTTCCATGGCGTATTCGAGAGCATTGAGTTGTGGAGGGAGAGTGAAGCCATTGGAGATCAAAAAGCTTTCTAAGGACGAAAGGTTTCCATGATGAACTACACTTCCTTTTGATAACAGAAGAAAATTATCAATTATAGACAGAATCTTAAAGCTCGGTTGATGAATCGATAGAATCACCGTCCGGTGACGCGAAACCGCAATTGATTTCAGCGATTCCATCAGATTAAGCGCCGATTTGCTATCGAGGCCGGATGTAGGTTCATCGAGAAGCAAAACAGCCGGGTCGTGGAGCAGGCTTAACCCGATCGAAACCCGACGGTGTTCTCCACCGGAGAGTCCGCGAGCGATCCGCACATTTGCCAAGTGTGTCAAACTGAGCTCGTCGAGAATAGATTCAACGACGGCGGAAATTTCCGACGAGTTTGGGTGGAGAAGACGAGCTGTAAACATAAACGTCTCCGAAACAGTAAGCAGAGGAAGAGAAGCATCATGTTGAGGGACATAAGCGGAAAGTTTACGAAACGAGGAAGGGTTGATCGGAGTAGAGTTGAGTAAAACGGCTCCGTTCGAAGGGGAAGTTCTTGCAGCTAAAATGTCTAGCAGAGAAGATTTTCCGGCGCCGCTTGGGCCGACGATGGCTAGGATTTGAGAAGGGTAGGCCGTGAAAGAAACGTTTCGGAGGATGTACATTGATGGGGTGGGAGTACATGATTTGAAGAGGAGAAATGTTGGAATGGTTCGAGTTATGGTGGTGGATTTAATGTAGGAGATGGAAGAGGCTGTTAATTTATAGGTTTTTGTGATCGGAGGTGGAGGTGGGGGCGGCGGCGACGGTGGAGATGGGGATTGGAGTTCCATGGAGGGGAAAGGGGAAAAATAGGATTTTTTAGAAATGAAATAAAAGAATAGAGAGATGCCATATTGAGTTATGAGTAGAATGTTTGCGGCTGACGGATAAGGAGAGATGCTTGATTTGAATAAAAAAGTTTAGGTATTGTTGCTGTTACTATTATTTAAACATTTTTGCTATAGTTTACAAATTTTCATCTGATTTTTGCCTCTTTTATGTTGTGGATTTATTATGATTTTTAGAATAGAAGTTTAGGAGCAGGACAATCTCCAATTTGAGGTGGCTATCGGTGTATCGGTTCGGTTTAAACTGTATATCAAACTAAACCGATTGAATTCAGTCTTTTTACATTTCGGTTCGGCATCACTTTTAGTTTTAGGTAGATCTGGCAATTATTGTGTTCGAGTCGTGTTCGTGTCGTGTCATTTCGGGTTCGTGTCAAAAAGAGTAAACTGAAACCCAACCCAAAAACTTTCGTGTCAAAGTCGTGTTAACCTGTTCGGGTTAATGTCGATTTCGTGTCGTGTTTTCGGATTACATGTAATTTTATTATGCATATATATATTAATAATAACTCTTAAAAATATAAGAAGATATGATACTGTTTTTAAACATTTTATATCATTTTTAGATTAGTATATTAACAATAATTATCGAAAAGTTCGATAATATCATGTTAGATGGTCATGTAATGTGTTTATAACAATTTAGAAAATTCAAATCAATATTTGCGATTAATAATTATAATTTTATTATCTTTATTAATAAAGTGACATAAAAACACAAGAGAATATAACAATAATTTTCAGTATTCGTGTTATTTTCGGGTTCACATATCAACACTAACCAAACCCAAAAATTAGCGTGTCAGTTTCGTGTCAACCCAAAAATGAACCATTACCTATTAAGCTCAACACTAACACTAAAAATATGTGTCGTGTTCGTGTCATGTAATCGGGTCGTGTGTCATTTTGCCACCTCTAGTTTTAGGTGCATTTTGATATTCAATTCAGATCGGTTTGATAAAAAAAATTTAAAAAAACCGAGCCACACCTAATCGCATATCCTACATTATTATATATATATACATATATATTAAGGGTCTGTTTGGTTCAGCTGTTAGCTAATAGTTGTTGCTGTTAGCTGTTTACAGTTGCAGTAAGCTGTTTGTTATTAGTTGTTTAATTACTAGTGTTTGGTAAAATTATATTGAGCTGTTGTTGTTCGGATTTAAAACGTCTAAAATAGACATGTTTTAAATTAATCAACAATGAAATTATAAAAGGAAAAATGTGAAAAATGCTCATAACGTTTACAACTATGAATAATTTTACTCTTTAACGTCTAAAATTGTACAATTTCATAACGCTGGCAGCTAAGAGCAATTTTACCCCTAACATTGGCAAGTTGTGTCGATTTCAGATATTATTAGAAAACATAGATATTTTATTTCATATTCTACACCAATTGCACATACCAGTAGTTCTTAAAAAAAGATTTCATATTTTTTATGATTTAATAATAAAATTGGAAATTAATATTTATAAATTCGACGAAATAGTTGAATTTTTTTTTTGCCAATTTGTACAAAAGACAATATTTTTTTTCTTAAAAAATAAATCCACGTCTAATTACATGTTTGTGATTTGTTACTAACGATGATAAAATGATAAAATAGTGCACATGTAAAGTGTAGATGACAATATTCATGACCAAAAATACAATTTAATAAACTATTTTTCAAATTGACCAAACTTGTTAATGTTAGGGGTAAATTTGCTTTTGGCTACCAACATTATAGGTATAATTGTACCATTTTAGGCGTTAAGGGTAAAATTGTTTCTAGCTATAAATGTTAGAGGTATTTTTGCACCTTATCGTATTATAAAATAAAAAATGTGTTACACAAATTAATAAAAATAATCTATAGAAAAAATAAAAAATTTATTGAACGTAACAAAACTTTGTTCTCCTGGTAATTATGTTGTTAAAATATAAATAATGTTAAAGAATAAACATATTTGTGAAAATAAGAAGGATAATTTTGTCAATAACAAATAACTACAAACAACTATTTATGAAAAGCTCCAAATATAAGCTTTTCGTGGAACGCTCCAAAACGCTGCAGTTTCCAGAAAAAATGTTAAACGCTGTGGTTATATAAACCTAACCAAACGCTATATTTTCTGCGGTTTGGAGTGAAACGCTAAACGCTCATCCGAAAAGCTGAAACAAACACCCTCCAAATATTACAAGTTTACTTTTTTTAATATTGCTGGGATAACACGCCAATATCAATATACTTTTCAAATATTTCAATTTTTTTAGATAAATTTAATAAGCAAAAAGATACCAACTTTTATTTGTTGTTTTTATGTTTTAACAAATTCAATTTGTTCAGTTTAAAACCGAACTAAACGAATATTTTGGTTCTGTTATATTTTTTTAAAAGATTCCATTATATTTTGGTTTTACATATTATTCAGTTCGACGTCGATGTCAATTACTTTAATAATTCGATATTCGGTTATTTCGGTTCGGATTTGAACTGATATAAACCCTTATCTCCAACAACCTCTTAATTGGACTCTTAACTTAAAATTTGAAGATAGATAATATAATTGAAAAAAAAAAAAAATTGGTCCAAAATATAATGCGCAATTTTAAAATATGATTGAAAAAGAAATTGATCTAAAAATATGTAGTTAAATTTTATATCGTGAAAAAGAGGGGTTTATATAAGCATGGGTAATTGGTCTCCCAACGAAGCAGCTCTATATTTGTCACTACTCAAGGGTTAGTAAAAGTCTTAAGGGTTGAGGTGTTAATATGTTTGACCAGCTCATAACCTATTCGAGCTCAATTTGATCAATGCTCAGTTTCAGCTTGGGTTCGACTCCATTTGATATAAAGTGTTGTTTGTCCTTTATTATTTATTTTGTACGGATCTTCTATTTTCTTTTAATAATATTTTGGACTCGACTCTATTTGATTCGAAGTGTGCTAACCTTGTTATAATGCTTTAGTTCTTTTGGATCAACCTACAAGCTTTCAATTAAAAAAAAAAGTTTGGGTTCGACTCAAACGACTAACAAGGTGGATTTGGAATTCCTTAAACTCCGCAAGAAAGCTAGCAGAAATTTTTTTATTATTAATACATATTTTTTTATTAATTTTTAGTTTAAATAATTTGTGTAAAGTATATATTAAATTTGTTTTAAAATTTAAAGTTGGTAATTCCCTAATTAAAAAGATGCATATGTTTTTAATTTTCGGAATTGTTTTTTTAATTCTAAACATGAGATAAAAAAGTGTTTAATTTCAAAACGTAAAAAAATCAACTAACATCTCCAACTTATAAGTAATAATAAACAATAAACAACAACATCAAATAAAAATCAATAAACAAAACGATTCTTAAATAATAAAATATTAAAACATATACATTTAAATACATATTTAAGCTTAAAATAATTCCCAAGTTATTCTCAAACCGAGGCATTCTCGATAAGGGTCTGTGTTTGGTTGTCTCGAACTTGAACTTACCCATTTTCAAGCCGAGGAGTCTACCCAGGCTTGGAAATCCAATGCTCGTGAAGGTAGTGTATAAACGTCGCTTTTTACCACTGAATTTGCTAGACGACAACAAAAATTTATTGCAAGTAACTATATACAGTATCATGGATTTTTTTCTTTTTATTTTATGGAAAAACAATACAATAGATTTTGTGATTTGGTAAATTTACACCAATTTCCTTGTTGTTGTACTTGTGTTAAAATAATTGTACTTTGTAAAAGTAAAATTGGCACGCCTTTGAAAAGGATAATAGATAATTTTAATTTGCTGGTTGAATTTGTACAAAAACTTTAACTTTCAAAAGGTATGAATAGCCTCTTTTTTTTAATTATATAAAATATTTAGATTGTTTCAATTTACATAAAATGTAATTAATCATTCAATTATATATATATATATAAAAAAAAAAGTAACTTACATACGTAAAGTGTGTTGCACGCATTAACAACCAAGATCGGGGTATCCGGTTTTAATATTAGAGAAGATAAGTTTTATATTTGAACAAATAAAAACTTCATTTTTAACATGTTTTAATCCACTATATGAATTATGTAATAATAATATTTTAAGGTGCGTGCAATACATCTTTTACATACAACATACGTTTTTTTGTAAGCAAATGATGAATTGACTACATTTTACGAAGTTGAGAGAGCTATCTGAACATTTTATGCAATTTAAGGGGCTATCAAGACATTTTAAAAGTTCAGAGGGGTCAATCAATCTTTTTGGACAAGTTTACGAGGCAAATGATGTATTAAACTATGATTTTACTAGGGTGTTGTTAAACCCAGCCCCATTTTCCCACCCCTAGCCCCGTGAAAGGACGAAATTACCCTTTCATAGGTTTTGGGGTAGAAAAATCACTTTTTTTTCCCTCTCTCGATGCAAGGGCGTATGGACATCACGCCTCACCACATGGTGGGGCGTGTGAAGATCACGCCTTCCCGTGTGGCCGGGCGTGATAGCCCTACGCTTCACCGAGTGGTCGGACGTATGAGTATCACGCCCGACCACTCGGTGAAGCGTAGGGCTATCACGCCCGGCCACACGGGAAGGCGTGATCTTCACACGCCCGTGTATCGAGAGAGCAAAAAATTGTGTTATGTATCCCGTAAAATTGTGTTATGTATCCCGTATATATGCCGTTAAACCCGTAAATAGTCCGTTAAATGTACTTAACAAAAAAAATTTAAAAACATAAAAATTAAAATAAACATTAATAAACGTAATATATACAACAAAAAGTGTTCAAATGTATGAAGTTATAAAAAAAAAAAATATAGTTCACCCGACGCCACGCATCCATAAACTCATCCATCTCCCTCTTAATGCGTGGAACATCCTCGTCAGATCGGTGGGTAGCCGCTAGTTGGGTGACACGCCACAACCAGCTAACCCACTGCAAAAAAAATATATAAATAATTATTTTAAATTAAACGCATATAAACCAATACAAAATAATAATATTAAAAAATAATAAACTTACCAATTCGATGTTGGCGCGAGAATGATGTACCGGTCCAGCCTGTGGTGCATGAAGGAGATGGGGATGCGAATACTGCATATACCAACCCATATAAGCAGGATCACAGGCAGTGGGATCGTATCCGACTGGTCGGCATCTCCTCCAATCGATGCCCCGAGCCGATGGAAATCTCCGCCAGGTGTCCTCAACTGTGACTAAGGAATGCGTGAGCTTGTACGATAACGACTTCCATGGTCGTACTACTTTATCAGGTCTAATACGCTCAGCTGGGATAGGCTGAGTATATCCGACCTGTCGCAGCGCTCGGTCGGGCATATACGGCTCGACGATGTCTCTACACCGTATCCAACCGGCGTAGGACACCCGAAGCCGATCATCATCAGCGACAGGACCATAAGGCAACCACGTCACCTGGAAAAAAGTAATACTCAATTATACAAATAATATATTATAAATAATAATTAAATAAATTCTAGAATTTTATAAAATACCTCTGCCGCCGTCATACGATCCAGCTGCCCCCGAAAGGTATCTAGTCGGGCGGTCGTCTTGCCTGGGATCCCGACCTCCCATCTCAGTGCACGAGCATGGTCAGCTGGGATCAGGTGAGCTCCTCTATGCGGCCGGAAAACCGAAAAATATACATATATCCATGCCTGCAGTAGGGTCAAACATCCGCATATACCGGAGCAATCTCCTCTGCTCGCTATCCCCAGCTGCCGATACAACATGGCTAATGTGGCAGACCCCCATGATAGTCCAGCTGCCCCGCTGACACCGCTGTAAACCTCATGAAGATGGGCCGGCCTAATCCTATCTCCACTCTTGTCAACAAACAGAGTGGATCCAAGCATAAGCCACATCCACGCCGCTGCCCGAGTAGCGTCATCCATACCCTCACCCAGTAGCCTCTGTACAGCCGCAACAAATACACCTCCACCTGACCATAAACGACTAGTCGGCAATAGAAGCTCAGCCTGACTCACCCCAAACATCATCATGCACATGGCATGAAGCGAGTCAACAAGGGAAGACTCGGACACCATCTGACCGTCGATCGGGATCCGAAGAATGTGCCACACATCATGCAGCTGGATAGTCATCTCACCGAACGGCATGTGGAAGGAGTTCGTATCGGGCTGCCACCGCTCCACGAACGCAGTCAATAGCGGAGTGTCGAGGTTCCTGAACATGGCACGTGGAAGGTGGGACAAACCAGTCCTCTCGATCATCTCCCTCAGCTGTAAAATGACATATAAAATTATAAAATTACAGAATATTTTGTATGTTTATAGTTAAAAATACGAATTACAATAAATGTTGACACACTATATTATGCTTACCTCGGGTGACGCATTAGAAAACCACTGACACAAATCTTTGCATGCTGCTGATCTATTATAGCATGTCAGAAACGACCGAATCTCCCCTCCCAACATCCGTGAGGCAACATGTCCTAGAAAACTAGGAATCACGGAACCATCAACGGGACCACCAGCAACCGGTCCAGTAACTACCCAGCTCTCGTCCTCACTAGCTTTGGAACGTTTGCTTGTCCCTGATAATTATAAAAAATTATACAAAATTATACTAAATTATACTAAATTATACTAAATTATACTAAAAATACTCAATTATACTAGATTATACTAAAAAATAATCAATTATACTCAAAAATACTCAATTATACAAAATTATACTCAATTATACTAGATTATACAAAATTATACTAAAAAATACTAAAAAAATACTCAAGTATACTAAATTATACTCAATTATACTAGATTATACTAAATTATACTAAAAATACTAGATTATACTATAAATACTAGATTATACTAAATACTAAAAAATACCTATACCCGCAAAACGACCTCCTACGCGCTGGGTCGGCTGTCTTCCCGGGGTCGGCTGCTCATCGCTCTCCTCAATCTCGCGATCATGTGCAACAGCGGACTGTCGCACTGCCCGGGCTGCCACATCAAGGTAGTCCTGCAAAGTCTTATTGTAAATTTTGATAATGTTATGATTTTAATGTTCGAATCCTTTGTTGTTTGCAATTTTTTGTTATATACCACTTCGCGAATTAGCTACAAAACATATACAGGCTTCGCATATGCGAATTAAATTCATCAAATAAATCAAACTCTAGCTTCGCAGGCTTTGCATATGCGAACTAAATTCATCAATTATTATGAACATTAGCTTCGCAGGTTTCGCATAATATGGAATTTGCGAAGTCAGATGGGAGGGGACGAGACGCGCGTAAATATTGAGGGTATTATGGGAAAGTCACACAAAATCAGTCTAGATATGTAATAGGTTGAGTAAATGGGTTTAATATGTAAATGAGTCTTCCATTTGACCTAGTTTTGTAATTTTCCCTTTCTTTTATATATATAAACTGTACGTATTAAAAGGAGTTTTAAGTTTTTTTCACATTATATATGAAATTTATTATTCTAACTTCTTTGATTCCAACTCTTTAATTAAATCTTTATAATCAATTTTTTTCTAGCAAGTCTGTTTCACTTGTGGATGTTCAGAAATTTTGACATGCACTTTAATAAGCAAGTGAATTTATTCATGTTTTACCGATAAAAACAAGTAGATAAACATAGGGGTGCACGAAAACCAAACCGAAACCGATAGATTAGTGTACGGTTTTTAATTTTAAAAATAGTGGTTAATGGTTACGGTTTCTTTATTCCCAAAGCTGCGGTTAACCGAAACTTACCGAATCTCAATTAAATATTAAAAAATATAAAAATAAATTTATTTATATGGGTAAACAATTTTTTAGTCCCTATAGTTTTTCATAACTCATTAATCAATCCAAGGTCTCTAATTTTTTTTCACTTTTAATGGTTTAGTCCTTCTATCAAATATTAACATCAAGATGAAAATATGTAAATAACTTTTAATTAATTTATTACTATCTCTCTAATTTCAATTTATGCGGCTTTTTTCTTTTATGTTTTTAGATATAAAAACAAGTATAAAATTTTATTACTTGTTTTCCAACATTTTATAACCAAAAGTTTTATTAGGAGCAATTTTACCTTTTTTTTATCCGTTTAATTGTTCTTTAACATATTTTTAGACGGAGATTTGATATAGGGACTAAACAATTTAACGGAATCAAAACTGGGGGATCATATAATTATTTTAAAAAAATTTAGGGACTAATTAGTGTATTGTGTAAAACCATAAAGGTTAAATAATTAGTGTATTATGTAAAACCATAAGAGTTAAATAATTAATCTCTTCAACTCGCCATTGACCTGACGTCTCCCTCACAATAAAAAATTAGAATTCTTTTATTATTTTTATTTTTACTTACTAGTGGTTAAAAATCAAAATAAAAGTTTAACCGACCGAAATAATTGGTTAACCGATTAGTGGTTAAACGAATTTAATGGACTAGTGTATGGTTAGTGTTTTTAAAAAATCGATTAAATGGTTAACCGACCGAATTAACCTTAATGAACTGGTTAACCAACCACATGCACCTCTAGATAAACAGACTAAAATTATTGTGACATTTGTGAAATGTAGAAAAAGAAAAAAATGACATATTAATAAATCATACTTGTATGTCTTTTCGAAAAAAAAAAATCATACTTGTATGTTAATGATGACCCGCGAGGCTAAACCGGGTCATACTCATTTCGCAGGCCCAGCCCATACTTAGACCTATGGTCTAAGATCGGATGAGACCCGAATAAAGGAAGCGGGCGCAGCGAGTAACCGCCCCGAATGGGACCCGAATAAGCGGAAACGGGTGAAGCGAGTAACCGCCCCGAATTCCTAAACGGAGCATCAAGACTCCCACTCAGAACCACGTTCGTTGCCATGAAAGCCACGAAAGGGACATGGCCTAAAAAGGGGGAACCGCCCTCAGAACGTGGCCCACTAAGGAGTAACCGCCCTCGGCGGTTACCTAAAAAACACCTATAAAAGGCCTTAAGAACGAGGGAAAAAGGTACGCTCACAATTTTCCCCGCAATACTATTGTCAAATTACCAACCTTCTTATAAAAACTGACTTGATCATCGGAGAGTTTTCCCGGAGATCCTGTCTCCGGTTCTGTTTTGCAGGTAACTCTGGCAGAGAATATCAAATCGGATCCGGCAAGTTATCATTGGTGCGGTGAACGTGGACCTTTTTTACCAACATTTGGTTAAAGGTACGCGAAGAACATGTCAGAACCATCACGAACGACCGGCGTTACCACTAGATCAACCAGTATGAACTCCAGGGGACCACGGATTGCGAATTCGCAACCTGCAAGTACACAGCCTGTGGTGCCTAGCTCATCGGGTCCTTCGGGACAATTGAGTCCCTTATTGGAAGTCCAAGTGCAAACTGAGATGGAAATGTCCAATAGTGATTTCGTGCAGATGGCAGGACAAGTCTTGGCTTCGAACATGAGCCAGGCGGCTGGAGATCGAATGATTAATTTACTAACTGCCCTCGCGGAACACAATACCGCCGTGGCGGCTGCTCCTCAAGAACCTGTGGTTATCTCAACACAATCACCGACTATCCCTGACATATCGGCCCTCCCGCAGCCATCTCAGGCGCCAAATCAAGTGGGTCAGAGTAGTCGCACAAACCCACACAGCCACCCGAGCAACTACTCGCACCCAGATCTCATTACGATGATACATCCGACCTGGCAGCCATCCCAACCGTTGCCAGGAGTGCAAGGCACTCTTCCGCTACAGCAAGTGGATCATTTTCCTCACAGGCATTCGGAGTTGATGACTCCTGGGCGAGAGCACACATGGAACTTTGATCCTATAACGGGACAGCAGTTAGTCCCCCAACAGGCACACGTCTCAACACCGATGGGCGGGTGGATGCCACCCAGAATTCATCAGCAGCGGATGGAAGAAGTCCGGCGAATACCCGATATTGACTTAGAAAATCAATTACGAAGCATGATGGAGCGAATGGGGTACTCGCCTAGGCCGAGAGCAGAGGTCCAGAGCGATTCACCTTTTGCCCCTTCGTTGCGGGAATTCATTCCAGATCACAGAATCAAAGCGCCCGCGATACCTAAATACTATGGGGATCCAAATTCTGATCCTGAGGCTCATGTCAGGAACTACAGAGAACTAATGGATGTTGCAGGAGCGAGTGAAAGCATCATTTGCAGGTTATTCTCGATAACTTTGGGCGGAGCCGCATCTGATTGGTTTCGATCTTTACCCGCAGAATCTATTCACAATTGGCATCAATATAGTCGGGATTTCTGTGCGAAATTTGTGGGCTGTAAGGCAGCGGATGTGACGGATAGGCAGCTGAAGGAGATCAAACAGAGGAACTATAATTCCCTAAGGGAATTTGTTGTCGCATTCAACGATATTCTGGTGCGATTGCAAAACCCGGATATCGTGAGCATCCGCAACATCATGGCAGATGGAACCACAGATTGGAGTATGCGGGAGGAAATCATCCGCAACAAGCCGCGCACAGTGGCCGAACTCATGAAAATAGCAAAGGAATTCATGGAAGTGGATGATGTCAACAGGGAACATAGGGCTCAAACCCGGCGAGAAAGAGATGCCGCTAGATCCACTTCGGAAAATCGGCGCCAGACCCAGTCCAAAAGTAATTTTGTTTGAAGAGGCGATCGCCCCATTCAAAGTGGCGGATATCAGACACCATTAAACACGACTCGCCAGGAGGTGTTACTTTGGATCGAAAAGAGCCCCCTGAAGAAGGATGTGTGATTCCCCGAGGTAAAAGGTCGAACCAGTTTGGGGCGACATCCTAACAAATATTGCAGGTTCCACAGATTGAACGGCCACGACACGAACGATTGCTATGAATTGAAGAAGGAGATTGAAAGGTTGATCGAAAGGGGCAAGCTGAATCAATTTGTACGAAAGGAGACTAGTGACGAGAAAGCAACGTTACCACATGAAGAAGAGGCAAGGCCCGAAAAGAAGCAGAAAAAAGGAGTGATAAACGTGATAGCCGGCGGGATCTATGAGCCTCCAATAAAAAGAGCTCGCCGTGAACAGCGAAAAAGCAACACTCATAGGGGGGATGCCCTCAATTACTCATTCGCGCGAATCACGAAGCCACATGCGGATGCTTTGGTGATTACAATGGCTGTAGAAGGATGGGACGTCAAGCGGGTCCTTATTGATACTGGCAGTTCTTGTAATGTTATTACTCGGACTGCATTCAATAAGTTGGGAATTAATGACGAGCGAGTGGAACATACATTCATGGATGTAACAGGTTTTGGGAGTCAATCCTCTCAAACAAGTGGACAGGTGGTGTTGGAGGCAGAAATGGGCGATAAAAAGCTAAAATGGCGAGGTGATTTAGAATTCGCAATTGTTGATCTCCCATTGGCCTACAACATAATTCTGGGATGCCCATTCCTGTCAGAAACGGAGTCGCTCATCTCAATGAAGCATTTAACATTACATTTACCAACACACCAAGGGCGAGTCATAGTTGAAGGTGATCAACTTGTATCTCAACAGGCCTATACATTGTCACTTGAACCAAAGCCAGACGAGGAAGATAGGGTAGAGGAGAAGTTGCCAGCGAAAGCGTTGGGAGAAACGGAACTATTCGCCATCTCAAGCGATAAAAATGTGCGAATAGCGACGGGCCTCCCCGAAGAAACGAAGAAAGCCATTGCCGAGGTGATGGTCCAATGTGAGTCGGCATTTGCCGCCCCAAATGAAATACTGAAAGGAATAAGTCCTGACGTAGCAACCCATCGTTTGAATGTAGACAAAGGTGCAACCCCAGTGCGACAGAAAAAGAGAGGACATGCTCCTGAGCGGCAAAAGGCGATTGAAAAAGCAGTGGCGGATTTGCTAAAGTCAGATGCAATTCGAGAAGTCACCTATCCGGAGTGGTTAGCCAATATGGTGCTAGTCAAAAAGCCAAATGGAACGTACAGAATGTGCGTCGACTTCAAAGATCTGAACAAGGTATGTCCGAAGGATATGTATCCGCTTCCTAACATTGATATATTGGTAGATGGAACTGCAGGATATGAAGCTTTATCATTCACCGACGTGAAATCCAGTTACCATCAGATACCCATGGAGAAGGCGGATGAAATCAAAACATCGTTCATAACTCACCAGGCGACTTATTGCTTCAAGGTGATGCCCTTTGGATTGAAAAAAGCGGGAGCAACATACCAGAGGATGATGAACAAGATATTTTCAGACAAATCCGGCGAGAACTTCTCGATCTACGTTGATGACATGATCATCAAAAGCAAGAAAATGCAAGACCACCCGCAGGATATCAAAGAAATCCTGGAAGTGCTAATCAAATATGGCCTCAAATTGAACCCAGAGAAATGCACATTCGGAGCAAGAGCGGGAAAGTTCCTGGGTTTCATTGTTAGCGGCAAGGGAGTCGAGGCGAATCCCGAGAAGGTTAAAGCAGTAATGGAGATGAAAACGCCGAGGAGCATAAGAGAAGTACAGAGACTAAATGGGCGGTTGGTGGCATTAGGGCGATTCATATCATGCTCAGCTAGGAGATGTCTACCTTTCTACAATGCCATCAAAAAATCCAAGTCCTTTGAATGGACGCCAGATTGTCAAGAAGCATTCGAGGGGATAAAGCGATTACTGTGTTATCCGCCCTTAATGAGTAGGCCGGAGGATGGAGAAGATTTATTTCTCTACGTATCCGTCACCAATATGGCGATATGCACTGTGATGGTGCGAGAAGAAGAAGGGCAACAATATCCAGTGTACTACGTGAGCAAAGTCCTGAAGGATGCAGAACTCCGGTATTCAAAGTTGGACAAAATGGCCCTCGCAGTGATAACCACGGCGGCTAGATTGAAACCATACTTTCAGGCGCATACTATCATTGTGAGAACTGGCATCCCAATGCGAAAGGTATTATAGAAACCTGACGCATCCGGCCGGTTGATGGAATGGTCAATTCTCCTGGGAGAATTCGATATTCGCTATGAAGGGAGACCAGCGCTAAAGAGCCAAGTACTCGCCGATTTCGTGAACGAATTCACCTGGGATGACGATGAATGTCCGAAGGCACAAAAAGAAGAGTGGAGCATGTACACAGATGGGGCATTATCTACAGATGGAGCTGGGCTGGGAGTCGTCATCAAGGGCCCGGAGGTTATTCGCCTGTGCTATACAGCAAAATTAACTTTCAAAACTACCAATAATGCCGCAGAGTATGAAGCAATGATATGCGAATTGAAGTTGCTCAATGAACTTACCCCAGAAAGAGTGGTAATCTACAGCGATTCCAAACTCATGATAAACCAGATCACAACAAATTATCTGGTGAAACAGGAGGAGCTAGTAAATACCATCAGGTAGTCGGCAGATTGACACAAGAGTTAACGCACAAGGGAGTCGTTTGGGAGATGGTGCATGTTCCGCGAGGCCAAAATGCAAAGGCTGACGAATTGGCAAAAACAGCGGCAAGTAGAGAACCATGGAGTCAAAAGGCATGCAATTTGGAAATAAAATCGGCACCAGCATTCAAGGTCGATCAGATTATGGTCATCGAAGAACTGGAAGACGATGAAGATTGGCGGATGCCCATTCGCCAATATCTGGAGCAGGGAGATTTACCGGTTGATAAGAGCTTAGCCAGAAAGCTAATTGGGCAGTCAGCTCGATACTCAATTCGGGATGGAACTTTGTATCGGAAATCGTACACATGTCCATGGTTGGAATGCATTAGTCGCAACGAAGGAGACTACGTGCTGCGAGAATTACATGAAGGAATTTGTGGCGCGCACGAAGCTTCGGCGGCGTTGGCAAGAAAGGTCAAACTGATGGGATATTACTGGCCCAAGGTGGTGGAAGATTCCCAGAAGATGGTTGCGGAATGTCACAATTGTCAAATACATGCGAATGAAAAGCATGTTCCCGGAGCCGAACAAATCGCTATAATGACGGCGTGGCCATTCGCAACATGGGGAATCGATATAGTGGGTCCATTCCCAGAAACGACAAAGAAAAGGAAGTACTTGATAGTCGCAGTTGACCACTTCAGCAAATTGGTAGAAGCGGAGGCAGTAACCGCACAAACACCTGAGCGAATGATCGAGTTCTTACGAGAGAACATTATCATGCGATTTGGAATCCCGCAAAAGCTTATAACCGACAATGGCACCCAGTTCAACTGTGCCAAGTTCAAAGCATACTGCGAAAGCATGGGGATCAAAAATCATTTTTCTTCCGTAAACCATCCCCAATCGAATGGTATGACGGAGGTTACCAACAGGGCCATGATTCAAGGCATCAAGAAGCGGCTAGGAGACAAAAAAACAGGTTGGGCGGATGAGATACCCCATATGTTGTGGGCATACAAAACCTCTGTAAAGGCAGCAACAGGCGAAACACCTTTCTCGCTAGTTTATGGAGCCGAAGCAGTCCTACCTGTTGAAATCAAGTCGCCCACAGATCGGATAATTTATTATTGCGACACACAAAATCCTATCAACATTAGAGATGCTTTGGATTCTGTGGAGGAACGAAGAGAAAAAGCTTACATGCGAATGACAGTATACCGCAATAGAATCAAGAAATATCATGACAGAAGAATGCGAAAAGTAATAATCAACGAGAACGACTTGGTCTTGAAAAAAGTGGATAAAATACAATCCAGAGATGGCAAAGGCAAGCTGGGCGTCAACTGGATCGGACCATACAAAGTATCCAAGAAGCTGGGACCAGCCACTTTTGAAATAGAAGAAATGAGCGGAAAGAAGCTCCCGCGCACCTGGAATCTAGAGAATCTACGCCTATATAAAAAGGCCGAGTAGTTCGAGGAAATGACGAGTACTCTTTTTCCTTTTATGAGTTTTTCCCATTGGGTTTTCTGATAAAAGGTTTTAATGAGGCTTTGATCCCACACAGTTGGTGTACCTATGTAATAAACCTTTTCTCTTTATCAATAAAGGTATTCAATTATTACATTTATTCACATAAATGTGTTGCCTATTAAAGAAAGGCGGATGCATGATTACGCATCACTCGCAAAACCCTTAGGGTTAAACTCAAAAAACACATAAATGTGTTGCCTATTAAAGAAATGCGGATGCATGATTACGCATCACTCGCAAAACCCTTAGGGTTAAACTCAAAAAACACATAAATGTGTTGCCTATTAAAGAAAGGCGGATGCATGATTACGCATCACTCGCAAAACCTTATGATTAACCTTATGATTATATTATTTTCGAAAGAAAAATAATAGAGTAAGGCATAAAATTAAGCGAATAAACGAGTACTCAAAAATTGCAAAATTGCAAAAAGGATTTGGCCACCCTAGCGAAAGCAAAAATTACTATGAAGAATTACAAGTATGAAGTCGGCAAAAGGCAAGGATCATACATGAAAATAAAGTGACAATAATCGCACGTATAGGCAAGGCAAAGCGGCAAGTGAAAGAAAATTAATATATACGGGCAGTTTGTTACATACAAAAAGTCCAAATATAAATTAAACTATGCTACGGCTTCCTCTCCTTCACCCCTATTGCTTTCCTCGCCTCCAGCGACTCCCTCATCTCCTCCAGTGGGCGGATCTAGTTCAAGCGAATCCTCAACCCTCGAATCAATAACTGCTTCAGAGGGCGGTACCTCTTGCTCAGGCTGAGAGATGTCCTGCGGTGCCCCTTCTTCCGCATTCTGGGTAGGGATCTCGCCGATAATTGGAGATTCCTGAAAACTCTTCCAATCTAAGAGGAGTACCTCATCCATATCAGCATCCTCGGCTTCCAGCTTGTCCCACTTCTCAGTTAAATCCTTTTCAGGGATGGGAACCTTGGGGCGGTTAAGTACGAGACCCTGATGTCCATGCTCATAAGCGGCATGAATCCGCTCCCCATACCAGTAGATGCGGGCACCGTCTTCAGCCAGAATTTCCTCAGCCCTCTTCTTTTGTGTCTCCTTAGAATCAGCTAGATCATCGAGGGCCTTTCGCAGCTCATCGGACTTAGCCTGAAGAGATTTAAGAGCCTCCTCCTTCTCGCTCACAGCCTTCTGAAGGGCGCCTTCTAGGACCTTCACCTTCCCTTGGACATCATCATAAAGCGACTTCTGAGTCGCCAATTCAGTACCAAGACCTTCCAACTCCTTGGCTCGCTCGGTATCCCTTCGGAGAATGCCCTCAGCGAAATTGATAATCTGCATATAAGACGGCTCACGAATAAAAAAGGGCGAATAGAAATAGGCGGTTACAATGGACGCAAGATCCTTGAAAGAGAATGACAAGCAACAATATACCTCTACAGAACGCTTCTCGATCCCCTCCACAACGGTAGGGAGCGGTACTTGTTCACGCACACGGGAAGCAGAGGGAAGCCGCCCGAGGACATTGCATATGGAAGAGACAATGTCCTTGCAAGAAAAACTCACGGCCATGCCAAAGGTCCTAGTCCACCATCCGCTGATGTCGGGAATTGGCTGCAAAGGCGTAAAGAAAAATATCAAGAGAACATCAGATAGCTCATGAGGAAAAAGTAGCAATATAGAAAGAGGGAATAGATCAGGATACCTCATGAATTGGGGTACTGCTCTTTCCTTTGGATGAGGCGGATACGGTTGTACCGCCAACAGTAAGGGACACGGAGGTGTTCTTCTTCTTGGGACGAGAAGACTCTGTATCCGCACTTATCTTCCGCTTCCTCGTCAAAGGAAGATCCTCGGAGGCAGAAGCGGGACCTTGTGAAACGGAGGCCCTTACAGGAGAAGCCGCCTCAATGGAAGGAATCGTTCCTCCAGAAGAATCCGCCCCTACAACGGAGGCGGTTCCCGCCATCCGCTTCTTCCTTCTCGCTAAGGCTTTAGCCTCCCGATCTGCAGCGATTTGAGATAAAGGATCACCCCTGCAAAGGGTTAAAAGAAATCATCAACTTGGAAATAAAAAGTACCTTGTACAAAAACGCGATAAGGGATATAGACCACGCGATTCCCCTCGCGGTAGGCAATCGCTACTCGGCTCCTTAGCATATGGAAGGCCTGATCATATGTCCATACAAAAGGAGGGGTACTCTTCAGGAACTTGATGACGGCGGATTCTTCCTCGCTGGGATAACCGAAGTTCAAACTCTTCACATTGGGCCGGCCCCAATGGCGAAGGAAGTTCGGATTTCCCTCATTAAACTTGATAAAAAAGTAAGAGCGATCCCACTCGCGGATCTTGTTCAGTTTCTCGTCAAAACCATAGTATCCGCTCTGGCGGATGAAAGTGAAATACCCCGCCGAACTCTTAAAATGATGAAGCTTGGAGAAAATTTTAAGCGAGAAAGGAACCTCCAAAAAATCCGCCAGAAATTTATCCAGGGTCAAGTCGGCCCATCCATTTGGATGTAACTGCCCGGGTGCGATTCCGTAACCGCCGAGGATGGAAGCAATCTCATCCGCCAGCGGATAAGTGAAGCCGCAGATAATCTGGGCGACGAAAATGGTGAAATACCCCTTTGGGTAATCGCCCGGTCCTCTATCCTCCCCGGGAATGATGGTCTCGAGACCTTGGAGCCAAGGATATTGCACCCGCAAATCCTCAATGGTCTCGCGACAAACTAGGCTTCTCGACCTGTCCCTCTTTGGTAACAAACGGGGGGTTGGGACAGGTGGCGGAATCAACTTCTTAGGGTCAAAACCTAGACCCTCGTCGGTTGTATTCGCTAGGTGGAGGAAGTCAGCGGGGTGGGAATCAGACCCATGAGAACTGGTTGAAACTTCATCAACCATCTCATCAACTTCATGAGAAACCTCGCGGACGTAGCTCTCATCGAACGGTGCGAAGTCAAGGTCGGGGTTCGACATGTTGAGGAAAAGAAATAAACAGAAGTAAAAAGCCGAACGAGGTACAAATTATGAAGAGGAAAACTTACATGGGAAAGACAACACAGAGAAATGACGGAAATAAGAGGTCAACGCCGGAAAAGAAATAACGAAAGAGGAAAAATTCACAAGTTTTTGAATTTTGAATAGACAAGCGAAAACGAAGCGTCCCCTATGAACAGACCCTAAAGGGCTCTTGTATCAAACTAAAGGGGAGGCATGTGATGACCCGCGAGGCTAAACCGGGTCATACTCATTTCGCAGGCCCAGCCCATACTTAGACCTATGGTCTAAGATCGGATGAGACCCGAATAAAGGAAGCGGGCGCAGCGAGTAACCACCCCGAATGGGACCCGAATAAGCGGAAACGGGTGAAGCAAGTAACCGCCCCGAATTCCTAAACGGAGCATCAAGACTCCCACTCAGAACCACGTTCGTTGCCATGAAAGCCACGAAAGGGACATGGCCTAAAAAGGGGGAACCGCCCTCAGAACGTGGCCCACTAAGGAGTAACCACCCTCGGCGGTATAAAAAACACCTATAAAAGGCCTTAAGAACGAGGGAAAAAGGTACGCTCACAATTTTCCCCGCAATACTATTGTCAAATTACCAACCTTCTTACAAAAACTGACTTGATCGTCGGAGAGTTTTCCCGGAGATCCTATCTCCGATTCTGTTTTGCAGGTAACTCTGGCAGAGAATATCAAATCGGATCCGGCAAGTTATTAGTTAATAACATTTATTAAAATAATTATAGAAAGCTAAATCATTATTTTTTTTATATATATATAATCAAAATTAAATCATTCTTAAGTGTCAAATAATTTATAATAATTAAATAAATTAAGAGATTTTCTAGAAAAATGTTAATGTTTATTATATTAAATTATTATTTTGAGTTATTTATGTGTTGATTTTTTTTTATGAATAAAAACCTATTTTGATTAAAAAAATTAAGGCCTTGTAAAAATCTAGTTCACATATTATACATCTCATTGATTGTTATTGCTAAAAAGAATCTAGATATGAAATGAATACAAAAGAAATTAAATTTTATTATAGTATTTCTGTCATTCTGATACTTGAAATAATATCATACTAACTGTAACTACGTCAAAATTAAAATAACAGTTGATAGCCTTAAAATGTAAAATTTCAAAAATTAAAGTTATTTAAAACCATATTAACTGTAAAATCACGTTTTCAATTTAAATCAACATTTTTATAGTTTTTTTTTCTATTTAAACAATCAGTTTCTCTCACTTAACTAAATTTAAATTATTTTGAAACTAAAAAGTTTAAGAATTAAAGTTTAAAATATCATTTTTGTTAATTTTATAATGAATGATTACCTGTTATTAAAGTGTTCGAATAATTTTATGTTAGTAAAAGAGAAAATTGAATAATTTCTATGTCACATTTTAAAGTTTAAATATTTATATAATGCTAATAACTTGAATGACCTAAGTATAATCTACTAAAAAATAGAAATGAAATTATAGACATCATTTTTTTTTATGTTAAAAATAATGATAGATATCATAAATTCATATTTGGGTACTTCTGCCGGCCACATGACATATATAAATTATGATAGATTGGCATAAAGTGAGGAGGGTAGGTCTTGTTATTGAAAGGTCAATTACGAAGATGAAGATATAAAAATAATAATTGAAGAGTGATGTTTAGCTAAGGAAGGAAATACAAAATTACCGAACACAGTAATATGAGATGAAGTACGGATAAGATTATCCTTTTTAAGATGTTTGCGGTACTGCTTTTGAATTGTACAAGCAGTCTGAAATACCGGTTATCTTTAAGATAAAACAACTCAGTCATAGAAGGAATGCGATTCTAAATTGCACAGCTTAGAATCGGTCTAATATATAACTCAAAAAAATTCCTTAATTCAATTTTGGAATAAATAAAAACGTTTGAAGAAGCAGTTTACGAAAAAAGTGAAAAATAAGCAGTTTTTTATACTGATCATGTGAAGCAAAAACATGAGCAATATCAGGATAGTGGTATACAAAAATTTCTCAATTATAGTGTCCACACAACACCAGTCCGATTGGACATGCAACGACGTGTGTGTGATCAAGCATCATATAGGTGTTCGTCATTTCATAAAAAGGAAGCATCTCTTAAAATACATCTAAGAGTATAAGGACTCTCTTTATAAATTGCACTTATAAGTGACAATTTTTCAACGTAAAATGTTTACACTATCTTTTATCCGTTTGAGGACAAATATGAAGGTTTTTGTTTTTATTGTAAATGCAAATACTTAACCTAGTCCAACAAGTGAATAAAACTAGAAAAGGAAAAATATCAAAAGAAGAAAAAACTAGAAAACAACAAGGGGAAATGAATTAATATATATATATATATATATTGATAAAAATGTCATATTTCATTTCATATAATCACAAAGTATAAATACAATACGATAAAACTTCCCACCCATACATGCCATAGCCAGTATAAGAACCACAAAGGGAAGAAAATATACTACAAAGAGCAAGAGAAATACTACAAAGAGCAGTAAAAAGATTACAAAGAGCAATAAAAAACCATAAAGGGTACAAATACAACAAAATAGAAATCATATACTCCTCGAAAGTCTAATCCCATTGAAAAACAGCTGTAATCCATTCATCGTCATCTAGTCTCTTCCGGACATTCGGATCTAAGTCCTTTCTTTTTTTTGTAATCACACAGATCTATAGATCTGCGGACAAGATGAACCTTTTTCGCTCCTGCTAAGACCGAAAAAAATAAACGATAAAAATAAAATCCAACAGGTGTAGATCAGACGGAAAAGAGATTCGAGAAAGTATATAGACTTCAAACTAGGAAGAAAAGATAAAACTGAAGCTAAAAAAACAGAGATTAAAACATAAATGAGAAGTTTCCTTCTTCCTCCTCTAAGGGAATGTGAACAAAAAGAAGGAAGTGAGATGGTGACGGTGGTGGAAAGTTGGAGAAGAAGAGCAAAGGGAAAGAAGAAAGTGTAGAGAGATTGAGGAGCCTCTCTCTCTCCAAAATAGAACAAATTTAGCTACAAAACGTAGATTTATCTTTAATGTATAAAATTGTATAAATTTAACATAACGTGTTTAGCTAGAATCAATTTTAGCTATATGTTATAAAAAAATTAGAAAAAACTGGTTTCATTGGTGTTTAATTGTAAGTTCACAACTTTTCAAATATCAATTATGTCTAAAATATTTAATATATTACTAAAAAAAACTAATTTATGGAACTATCTAAAAATATTTAGTGTGTTAATATTAATATAGTTATAGAAAACCAATAAAAAAGGTACGAAATTGCTTCAATTCATTCTATCTCATAAACAAGATCTAAATAACCTCAAAATAAAATTTTGAAGAATTAAAATTGCTTACACTATCATTAATTCTTGGAATTTTTTATATTGAAGTCGTCAATAATTATTTTGAGGTGTTAATTGGAGTTTAATTGTTAGAATGTTAGAAAGTGTAAATTTGAATTGTTTTTATATTACGTTTTGAAGTTTAATGATCAGAATATCAAAATGAGTAAATTTCAGTGGATAGGGTAAATAATTTATTAGTATATTCCTTTTTATCTATTATTGGAAAAAATTGAATAAAATTATATATTAATTTAAATACCAACAAACACCTCATTTCATGAACAGTCGTGTCCATCGTAAACAGTCGTATTCGTATGTGAACAGTCGTGTCTGCCCGTGTACAGTCGTGTTCGTATGTGAACAGTCGTGTCTGCCCGTGTACAGTCGTGTTCGTTCATAAAAAGACATATTCTTTCGAGTTCTATTTATATAGAATGGATTGTCAAATTCATTAGTGGTTGTTGAAGTTGTTGAATAAGTTGTTGATAAACAGTAATTTTCACCTGGTCAGTGACTGACTAAGTGAATTTGGTCAGTCACCGTTAGATATAAGCTTATTTTAATCGTGTGATGGAGATTAAAAGCATCGTAAGGCTTAGATTCATCCCTTGTAGATCTAACGATGACTGACTAAATTCACTTGGTCAGTCATTGACGAGGTGAAAACCACCGTGTTGATAAAATAAATATTGGGTAAATTTCACCCATGGTGTACAACCTTTGCTCCATTTCACACTTTCGTGTACAACCTTCAATTTGTCTCACTAATATATACGAACTTAGGGATGACCTCCCATTGTGGTATATGGCCGGTGAAAATGACCGGTCAACGCCAGTCAACGCGCCACATCACCATTTTTCAACTTTAATTAAACACATTCTATATGCAATTACCAAAATACCCTTTATCTCAAAAATAAAAAAAATAAAATACATTCTTTCCTTTGTTCAACTCTCTCTTTCCCATAGCTCCTTTCTCTCTCTAACTCTTCTCCCTCTTTAACTTCTTTATCTCTCTAACTCTTTCTCTCTCTAATTTAGGCTGTTTTTTTTATCTCTAATCTGTGTCTATACAAATAATTTAGCTTAGAGATAATTTATCTAATGAAATTTACATCAGCTAATGAAATTTTCTTCCCAAACCCACCTTTAACGTTGGTTATCTTTGTGTCCCTTAGTCTTCTATCTCATACATTACATTATCAAATAGATGCATGGATGCAGATCTTTTGTACATAATTGAGATGAATCTAATACTTGATTTCTTGGATTTTAGATTTCTTTGTTCTATGTGCATATCCATGGACTGGGTTAGGAAAAATCTTCCCGAAAGACAGCGAAGGTGAAAAGGGGCAGAAAAGAACTGACATGAAGCAAAAGAGAGCCAGCTAGAGTGAAAGGGAGAATAAGAAAATGCAGGAAGCAAAAGAGAGGCAAACTGAATAGAGAAAAAACTCTGCCATTATCGCAATCAACTTCATCAAAAATCAAGATCAATGGGAAGAAGGGGAAGCAAACTGAATAGAGAGAAAAATAATAAATCTACCATTATCGATTTGATTTCATCTATATCAAGATCGACGATTTATGGATTCTTCGAGTACGGAAGAAGATGAAACTCTAAATTCTAATTTGAAAAATATTGAAAGAAAAATCAAAACTGACTTTTTTATTTTGCTGTTATATTAATCCAATCAACCCCATGGTCAAGCGGTTGCTTTAGCGCGAGGACCTTCCAGAACTTGAATTCGCCATCAGCAGTCGAAGCATACACGGACAACATCAACGTAATAGCTTTTAAAAAAATCAACCTTTTTCAATCTTATACAAGTTTCATAATTGCAAAAAAAAAAAAAAAAAACGTTTCATTTATTTGGGTTTTTAGAGAGAGAGAGAGGAGAGATGATTTAGAGAGAGAAAGGGAAGAGAGAGTGGTTGCAAGGAAGGGGATGTGGGTATTTTAGTAATTTTAAAAGGGAGAAGAGTATTTTTGTAATCTTTTAAGAAGTGGGTCCCATCTTTTTAATTGAGAAGATGAAAAATGGTGAGCTGGCGCGTTGACTGGCGTTGACCGGTCATTTTCACCGGCCATACACCACAGTGGGAGGTCTCCTCTAAGTTCGTATATATTAGTGAGACAAATTGAAGGTTGTACACGAAAGTGTGAAATAGAGCAAAGGTTGTATACCATGAGTTAAATTTACCCAATAAATATTCTCTGAATGTTTATGTTCTAAATCTGTTCATAGTGTTTTTGTTTTTCTACTTCGGTGATAACGAGTCTACACACGGTTTGAGTTCACTTGCGTAATCTGTTGTATCCTGGGAGACGATCCTCAATAGCGACGATATCGTCTTAAGGAAACTGCTAATACATGCATGAGATTTTTCTAACTCGTTCATTTTATTTTCTAGTTTTATTGTTCATATATTTTTATGTGTTCGATTTATTTTTTGGTTAATCACATACAACACCTAACACACAGTTTGGTCTTCCTATTTTGAAAAAGACATTATAAGATATATATCTTTTGTCAATATTAACTCTTTGATCTTTCTATTTATTTTTTTTTTAGATTTTTAACTGAACATATCTTACATTTTAGGATAGTCATAGTAAGATACAATATGAACATGTTACTCTGTTATTTTATGTATGTCTGTTTATGTCAAATATAACGGTTAAAAATCTAAAAAAAATAGACAGAATGACTAAAAAGTTAATATTGATAAAAGTTATGAACCTTGTAATGTGTTTTTCAAAATAAAGAGACTAAACAACGTGTTAGATAAAAATGTGGGGACTAATAAATTATTTACCCCAGTGGATAGGGTGTAATTTACCCTGAAAAGATATGAAAGTATTAGGACAGGGTAAAATCCGAAACAAACAGTGCAGTAGGACAAAGAAAGAGTTAAAGAAAATGATTCAGTGATGAGAAGAGCATGGGATTGAAGACAAGAAATTGGAATAGTTACGTTGTGTTTGGATATAACAAGCTTCACAAGTTGTGTTTTGTGTGTAGAGATTAAAACAGAAAGAGCATCACTCCACTTCACGACGATTTTCTTATTTATGGCATCGAGACCCGTAATCCCAGCCTCCTGGTCCACCTAACCTTGTGCCTTTCTACCAGGGATGACAAAAGACATGTGGATATTGCATGACACCCAATTCGAATTTCAATTTCGTAGAGTAACTTCGTTTGTTTTGAGGTGTAATTAAGGTATATAGTAAGTGGAGATAAATAATGGTGAATTTTGGGTTAATTTTTGCGACGTTTGTGATGAGAAATGTGATGGTCTGATTTCGCAAAATGAGGATACGCGAAGTCTGGAGAAGAAATTTATCAATTTACCTCGTAAACTTGCGTAATCATCATTTCGCGAATTTAAATCGATAAATTTCTCCCCCACAGACTTCGCAAAAACGGCATACGCTAAATGAATTTTTGAGAAAAAACGTAGATAAAACAGTATATACTTACATTTTTCGACAAAAACAATATGATAAACTGGGAAAACGATAAAAATAATGTAGAATCACAATTTCTTCGATGGTCACAAGAAGAAAAAAAACCAAGAAACGATCAGGAACAGGAAGATGAAGAACCATGGCTTCGTTTTCTAGGATTAGGAAGATGAAGAGTCAAGAGATGTAGAGAGGGAGAAGAGAAATACACAGTGACGTGGGGAAATGATGCAGATTTCGTACAATTTAAAGGAAGAGAGGAAGATCAAAGGTATGAGAATCATTTAGGGAAGAGCACTGTTCGCGTAACCAGAAAGGAGAAGGGGGAAGATGAAAGGGTAAGGGTATTTTGGAAAAGCCACACAAACATAGTCTAGATATGTAGTAGATTGAATAAATTGGTTAAATATATAAATGAGTCTCCCATTTGATCCAATTTTATAATTTTTCCAATATATCTATTAGGGTAATGAGATTAAAATGGTAATTAAAAAACTAAACGGGTAAAAGTTTGGAATTGATATTACATATGGGTACGTTACCCATTGTTATCCCCAACTTTTACCCCATCTTCTCACTATAAAAAATAGAGCTTTCACCGACGGTTTTACATGTCATTACAGTTTCTACAACGTTTTTGGAAACCATCACAAAACTGTCGACACAACAGATGTTCCTACCCTAGCGACAATTTTTATAAGGTGTGAGGTAAGTTCCTGTAGGGACAACAATTTTGTAACGATTTTGTGCCATTTTACGACAATTTTGCCACAGTTTTGATACAATTTTGACGATTTTCAACAACAGTACAATTCATCTAGGTTATTTAAAAAAAATATATTTATTTTATTTTATATAGGGATAAGGTGTAAATTTGCCCTTAAGGTTTTTGGAGAAGATCATATTTACCCCTTAAGTATGAAATAGCAAAATTTTAGGCCTATACTTTTAATAAAGGTGCAATTTTGGACCTCTTGAATGGAAAATTAAACACCGTTAAATTTATATTCAGAATTATATGGCTCCATTCCCATCTTCTTTCCCAGAATCACGATTTTGCAGATTTTCTGGTCTCCTTTTTCTTCTTCCCTTCAATTTGGATTTTGATTCTGCAGATTTTCTGGTCTCTTTCTTCTTCTTCCCTTCAATTTGGATTTTGATTCTGCAGTTTTCTTGGTCTCCTTCTTCTTCCCCATAATCACGATTCTCCAAATTTTCTGCTCTCCTTCTCGTTCTTCCCTTTAATCGTGATCATTATCTCCTCCTTTATGACGATTATGCATCCTCTCTTGCAATTTCTTCCCTGAAATCATTTTCAATTCCAGATCCTATTTCTTCCCAGCTACTATGTTTTGAAGAATGAACCAGCAGTATGCGTTGGCTAATTCTATGTTTGCTATGTTTTGAGGAATGAACCTTCTAGGAGTTGGAACTGAAAAGGATTTTAGTGAATAATAAGCTAAAACCAATAATGGATTTTGCTTCTCTTCTCACTGGTTTTTTGAAATCGGTCTCAGATTTAGGTAATGGACGGGAGACAAAGAGCCTTGCAAATTAAACAACATAGGTTCAAAAATTAAAGGATGAAAGGATAGCAGAAAATAAGGTGGAATGAGAGGAAGGGAAGACAAGAGAGCAGGAAACACGAGTTGAGGTTGAAGAAAAATGATACAGTTTAAACTTTTATATCCAAGAGACCCAAAATTGCACTTATAGTAAAACCATAGACCTAAAATTTTGCTATTTCATACTTAAGAGATAAATGTGATCTTTTCCAAAAACATTAGGAGCAAATTTACAACTTATCCCTTTTATATATAATATTTAAATACTTTTTATAATAAAATATATAATTATAAAATATCTCAATAAATCTCATCGAATTAATTATATTTTTGCACTATTCGCGTAACCAGAAAGGAGAAGGGGGAAGATGAAAGGGTAAGTGTATTTTGGGAAAGTCACACAAACATAGTCTAGATATGTAGTAGATTGAGTAAATTGGTTAAATATGTAAATAGGTCTCCCATTTGACCCTATTTTGTAATTTTTCCAATATATCTATTAGGGTAATGAGATTAAAATGGTAATTAAAAAACTAAACGGGTAAAAGTTTGAAATTGATATTACATGTGGGTACCTTATCCATTGTTATCCTCAACTTTTACCCCCATCTTCTCACTATAAAAAATAGAGCTTTCACCGACGGTTTTACATGTCACTACAGTTTCTACAACGTTTTTGAAAACCATCACAAAACTGTCGACACAACAGTTGTTCCTACCTTACCCATAAGGTGTGAGGTAAGTTCCTGTAGGAACAGCAATTTTGCAACGATTTTGTGCGATTTTACGACAGTTTTGCCACAATTTTGATACAATTTTCAACAACAGTACAATTCATCTAGGTCATTTTAAAAAAAAATATATATTTATTTTATTTTATACATAATATTTAAATATTTTTTTGAATGAAAGTAGGGACGATGCGAAACCAGACCGAAGACATCTAATATTTAAATACTTTTTATAATAAAATATATAATTATAAAATATCTCAATAAATCTCATCGAATTAACTATGTTTTTAATCCAAAGATTAAAAATATACTTTCATATATTACCAATTTTCATTTTTTACAATTTATAAAATATCTCCAAATTTTTTTTTTTTTTGAAGAAAACTATCATTCATTAAACCGAGTCAGAAGAAATAACATCCTGCAGCCAAAACGGAGCAGAGAAAGACACAAACTCGTTAGCGTTGGACAGGGCATGCCGTGCAACGGCATGGGCCCCCCTGTTTGCTAAGCGCGGAGAAAAAGACATCGTATAATCGTGTCGACTATTTAAAAGAAACTTACAATCCTGTATAACTGACCCAAAAACTGATAAATCTAAACCAGCAGACCAGATACTATTAACCACAATCAAGGAATCACTCTCAAAGCAGACATTAATACAGCTCAATTTCCCTAATTTCATCAATTAAAGGGATAAGACGGCTACGGCAAGCCATGAAAGAACCATCGGAGGAGCGGAGTAAGGCCCCTACACCGCTACGGGTCTCGGATCGGAACTGAGCTGCATCACAATTACACTTTACTGTACCAGACGGTGGCCGAGTCCATCTTATCCCGTGCGACAGCGCTACTGATGTGGTCATGGCGCTGTTCAGGGCGCTGGCGGAAGTAATTGAGTGGCGGGCCAACCTGCTGGTGCTTGCGTCGCCCGCAGCGTGAGTTTGCTGCCCGATTCACATTTGAAATGTCTTAGTATCAATATATTGAATCGATACGAATGAATAAAACAGCAACACATTTGAAAAAAGTTTCTT
Organism: Euphorbia lathyris; assembly: GCF_963576675.1. Lineage (NCBI taxonomy): Eukaryota > Viridiplantae > Streptophyta > Magnoliopsida > Malpighiales > Euphorbiaceae > Euphorbia > Euphorbia lathyris. The sequence continues at coordinate 22,030,929 of NC_088910.1, read as the reverse complement.
ATATTAAGTATCAGGTCTTTCATATCACTCGAAGGACCCTCAATTCACATTTGGACACATGTATTATGACCTACGTAATAATTAAAATAATAGAATCTATTACACGTGTTAAAATATGTATAGAAACTCCTCTATTTGACATGAAGAACTTCTAATAATTTGCCCCTAAACGAGTCCTCGCCATCTTTGTAGCATCGCAAGTATGCGGCCTCTGATAGAAATAATATTTACGGTACATATATGAATCAGAACAATGAAAAAAGACAAAGAAATAGAGAAGGCATATTAGACCATCCCTTCACTTTGCAGCAGTCCTTTTTGATTCCATTGATGCTTAACATGATAGTTTTGTCTGTAAACAAAGTTGTAAATCATAAATATATAACATTTTTATTGCATTTTAGCTATCGTTAGGGCTTGGAGAATCTCTATTTGAAGGGATTTTATTAAGGGTTGATTACTAATCTAATCTGTTTGAAGGGTCCATTAACATATTTGATCCACTTTATTTCCACTTTTATCCACTTTAAACAAGAATACCCTCATTTCAATTCCTCTTCTTAAAGAAGGTTTCTTCCTCAGACTCTCAACGTGTTCTTCACCATCCCAAACCGACGAAAAGGCGGTGGTTTATAGAGAGAATAGATTATGTTTCGTTCAACCTTTGAAGAATTACTGTCTGCAGAAGAGGATTATGATGGAAAGCTCAAAAAACGAGAAAGAAAAAAATCTAACAATTGAACTGCTGTGATGTCGCATTTGTGACGAAATGCGATAACTGTTGTCGCATTTGTGACGAAATACGATAAATTTCGTCACAAATGCGACTAAAATGGAGGAAAATAGAGGAAATTGAAACGATACTGTTACAGATGAAGAAAGAGGCAAGACCAGCGAGAAAAGCAGGCGTATAAACTAAAAACATACCATTGCTACGGGAAATTGAACATAATACTTCAATAATCTCAAAAATCGTTAACGATTGGTATCAGAAATTGAAGAAAAAAAGAGATAGATCAATCAAATTGAACTAATGATAATTTTGTCCAAAATAGATGAAAATGTCTAATTTAGTGAGATAGAAGTAAAGTGGGTTAGATATGTAAATGAACCCCTTTAATTGAGCTAAATTTATAATTTGCCATTTTAAAAAGGATCGGGTCCTTATAGAATCCCTAAAATTAGGGTTGAATATCGGTTCAGTTTGGTTATTAACTGAATTGAACCATCAGTTAATCAAAATTTGTATTATTATGAAAAAGGCGATTAGGGTTAGGAAATTTTCGGTGATTGCAGCGGCGGGGAGAGGCCACGATGGCGGCCGGTCTTCGCTTGGGAGGCTGGATCTTGAGGTTGGGTCGGCGTCGGATCCGGATCTTGCGCCGGATGGGGAGGACGAGGAAGGCTTTGGCAGTTCGCCAAGGAGGAGACGGGTGAGCGGCGATCGGAGGCGGGATCGTTCCAAGGAGAGAGGGCGGCCGGACTTCCAGGAGGTGGATGGTATTGATTCGGTGGTGACGGCCGGCGAGGGGTTTAGGGATGATTCTAAGGTTGTTTCGGCAGTGGAGGGGGAGGGGCCGCTGGGCGTACCCTTGCCGTGGCAGCGGAGCCCTTCTTCGGCCATTGTTGAGTCGATGCCTGCGCAGGCGCCTTTACCTGGGCCTGGTTCTGCCATGTCGCAGGCCGCGTGGGCAGCTAACATGGTGAAGTCCGCTTCTACGGTTCTAGCCGTGCCTACCGTGCATACGGGTCAGGCTCCGCAGGGCATTCATCCTAATTTGTGTTCGGAGGGGGCACACTCCGTGAAGCTTGTGCATACCGGGCAATCCGTGCAAACCACGGGAATTTCTACTCCAGGGCTTGTTAGGGATCAGCCTTTGGCCTCTGGTCCCGGTGAGATTTCAGGACAGCAACAATCTATTGTTCCACCAATTTATCCGGCTTTTCAGAATGAGTGGGGTAATTCATCCTGGAGGGATAAGGTGTTGGGAGTGGTTGTGGAGGAACCCACGAGGGGAGAGGACATTATTGAGGATGATTCTGAGGAGTTTTTTTCAGACTCTGACATTGAGGATGGTGAGCCAGAGGACCCGCTTTGTCCTAGGATCCGTCTTTCTTCTGAGGACAAGCGAATTCTTAGATCTAAATGGAAATTGGCCTTAATTGTTACTGTTTTGGGGAAGAGGATTAGCTTTAATTATTTTGCCCAGAGAATCCAGGCCCAATGGGCGAAGATTGGAAAGGTTACCATTACTGACCTTGAGAATGACTATTATGTCATTAAATTTACAAGCGCTGAGGATTTCAATGTTGTTGTTAATGGGGGACCTTATATTATTTCCAACCATGTTTTGGCTCTGAGACCTTGGGTTCCTAATTTCGATCCCCATGATTGTTCTGTTAACAGAATCCTTACTTGGGTTAGGTTCCCAGGCCTCCCCCTTGAATACTATAGTGAAAGATTTTTGAATAAGATTGGTAGCCTAGTTGGAAAGGTCCACCATGTGGATAAGACTACCATTGGAGCAGTTAGGGGCAAGTTTGCCAGGGTCTGTATTGATATAGATCTCGTTAAGCCGCTCTTGTCTAAATTCTGGGTTCAGAATAAGGTCTTTCATATTGAATATGAAGGTATACACAATATCTGCTTTGAATGTGGCATGTTTGGCCATACCTTTGAAGGTTTTCCTAGTAAGAGGATTGTGGTGGAGAAGGTGTTGGAACCTAACATAGGCAGAGTTGAGGAGAATCAGAGTGATGTAAGGAATTTTGGCCCTTGGATGCTTGCCAAAAGGTCGGTTAGAAGGAAGCCAAGGGCTATTTCTACTATAAGTCAGTCTACTGATATCAGTAATGAGATGACATCTCTTCAGATTGCGCCGAAGATGAAGGCCAAGCCTCCTGTTATTAAGAAGGGGGGTGACTCTAGGGTGGTTCAAGCTTCCGGTTCAGGGTCAAGGTTCAGGGTCTTGTCTATGGAGGAGGGATAGGGCTCCGAGCCTCCCAAGGATCAGATGGACTTATGCAAGCCTGGCCTGGAATCTGCCAAGCCTGCTGTTAGATGAGGTGCCGCGGCCTAATCTCCCGGGCAGACCGGGGGGTGGACAACCTCATGGCAACGTAAGCGGTGATTGGCACCGAAAGCAACCAATCGTGGAATCAAGCTGCTCGGCAGGACCGGAGCTCGGAGATATAGAAGAGTCGCCACCCACGAATGGGAAAATGAACACCGATCCCTTGCGGGAGACCGGTGTGGGTTCGGGAAACTTAGGTACGAGCCGAGAAGGCTAGCTCCTTTCCGGAGAAAGGCTACTAGGCATCCCGACATCGCCCGGTTATGAACCACCGGCCTCCTACTCAGCATGTTAGGCGATAACGGACTAATCGTATACTTCTTTAAGTTTAAAATTCATTTGAAACCTTTTCTTTCTCTTTTTAGAAACCGTTTTGAGCATATATTATTGAAAAGCCACATTAGTAAAGAATCACCTATTTATGTTATACATACACAGAGAAGGGGGAAGAAAGAAGTGATTTATTTACAACTTATTTAAATGTCATGTTGTGTGTTTGTTCTATGCTAACTTATTTCCCCAAAACGAGCTTATTTACGTGGTTCGCACCTTAATCGCCGTTGGAACGATTTAGGTGCGTTTTAAAACCCCGTTTGATGAAGTTTACCCGAATCGCCGTTGGAACGACTCGAGTATTTTAAGACAAAAACCTTTTAATAAGAAAACGTGGTTAAACATACAAGTCAATTTTATTTTGTACAAATCCTTTAAGAAAATGATTCAAAACTCTATTATTCACAAAGAAAACGATTTTAATTACAATGACCATTTAATCCGTCTTTGGAACGGATTAAGGTTTTAAAACGCGGTGTTTTGAAAACGATTTGAAATATTACAAAAAAAAAACAACTCTATCTATTTACATTAGAAATCTCTAAAAATTCATTAGTTTAAATAATTCAATTGAAAACTCTCTTTTTTGTGATTTATTTTCCCCTTTCATTTAATGGACTCTTTACCTATTATAATTACAATAATAAACCCATTTAAAGCAAGATTCATAATCAAATAAAGTCCATTTGAAACATGGACTCATGAATGGTCCAAAAGAATAAAGAAAGTAATTCAAGCATAAGTATATACATTTAAATCAAAAAAAGGAATATGAAAATAAGAGTTAATAAAAAAGAAACTATATATATATATATGAAAATACTAGGTACAATATATTTATACTTTAAAGATGTGAAAATAGTAAGTAAATCTCATAAATAAGAAAATAACATTTATCCAAAATAATTTCATTCAATAATCAATAAAATAACCCAAATATCCCAAAACTACATATATACATAACTATTATAGTTTTAAATATCAAAAATAACATATACTAATATCTATTAATTATTTCTCAAAATGCCCAAGTAAATAATCTTCAAAATAGAATCTAATATAACTCAAATGAATAAAGAGAACATATATATACATATACTTATGTTTTAAAAATTGAATAAAGAATGATATACAAACATCCTAAATAATTATATACACTAAACATCTAAAATAGTTGGAAACACATATATTACATAACTATACATATATATATAAGGGATTGAAAGCTTAAATGGTATTTTTTACGTTTTGGCAGATTTACCGACGGAAAATCCGTCGGTAAACAGCAATTGGTGACAGAAATGGCAAATTACAGCAGCACTCCAATAGTTTCCAGATTTATTCGAAAGCTTTAAATTAAATCTAATTCAATCGTTTTGGATTTCCGAACTACCAAAAATGGATCATAGTCAATAACGGAAGTTCCTAAAACGATGTTTTTATTTTAAAACATTATTTGGAAATTTCTTTTAAATTAAAAACTTATAATTACAAGGTTTTTCGATACCCGAACTACCTTTTTATCGGATCACGGTTCGTATTGGGATATCAAAATGAGGTTTTTTATTTTAAAATGAAACCGAATTTTTATTCAACACGAAATAAAAATTAAATAAATACGCTAATTAAATAAAACGTGATAAAATAAATGAATTATTAAATAAATAAGAGCTATAACATAAAAATAAATAGAAGAAGAAAATAAATAAAATAAAATAAAAGAGTCTAGTCCTCGGATAATACCTTAAATTCGGTATCTGACAGTCGAAGTCGATTGATTCCACGAGTTGCCTTCTTCCGTTTTTTATATTTTTTTAGTAAAAATTTAACTTTAGGAAATTCGGAATTTTTGAGAAAAAAAAAATATTTTTCTCAAAAAAATTCACTTTCTCTCTCTAAAAATGTTTAGAGTGAGAAAGCCTCCAAAATTCCCTCTTCCTTTTGCATTGGGATCCGTGCCCCTTATATAGGGAAACGGGTCCCGGAAACTTTGGGCGACGCCCGAGCAAAATTGGGCGTCGCCCAAAGCCGTTGGGCGGCCGCCCAAAAATTGTTGGGCGGCCGCGCAACGATTGTTGGGCGATCGCCCAACAATTGTTAGGCGGTCGCCCAACAGCGTTGGGCGAGCGCCCAACGCGAGGTTGGGCACGCGCGCCCAACTGCTGTTGGGCGTCCGCCCGACGCGGTTAGGCGCTCGCGCCCACCTACCGTTGGGCTTCCGCCCGACGCGATTGGGCACTCGCTCAACGGCCACCGGGGCGCGCCTCGCGCCGTCGGGCGTGCACGCCCCGCGGCCGTCGAACTTGCGTTCCGCATCGTCTGGCGTTCACGCGTCGTGACCGCCGAACGCGTGTTCCGCGCTGCCGGTCGCACACGTCCCGTGGCTGACGAGCGCGCGTCCCTTGCCGTCAAGCTCGTGCCTTGCTCGGACACCGAGCGCCTACCATTCATGGTTGGGTGTGTGCGTCCGACAGACGTCGAGCACGCGCCTTGCATCGTCGAGCGGGGAGTCCGACTGTCGTCGAACGCGCGTCGGCCGTCGCTAAGCACTCGCACCGTGCCGTTAGGCATTCGCGAGCCATCCGACCGACAACAGCGACCGACCGTAATTTATTTATTTTATTTTTTTGAAACTTTCGGAATCAATCGCTTCAACCGTCTTGTTTTCAGGTTTTCATCATAGGTCCTCCGAGTCGGTGTCTACAATTGCCCCTACTTTTCTATTTTGACAGTGATGTGTGTGTTTTGAAAATGTTTTTTTGCTAACGTAACACATGCATTGTAAAACATATAAAAGTAAAAGACACGTAAAGAGTAGGAGGGAGCATACCTGACCTTCGCGCTGTGCGCTCTGGTGTCGTTCTCTGATTCATTCCATCGTCACCTTTGGAGTTGCCGTCGATGAATGTTCTTTTCTCGGAATCTAGCGTACGTTGGTTATGGGTAAGAATGGCTCAAAAGCAAGTTCGGTCTACGACCGTTAATGGAATGGCTCAAAAGCAACTCAGGTCTGCGACCGTGAGTAAGATGGCTCAAAAGCGACCCTGGTCCACGACCGCAGGTAAAATGGCTCAAAAGCAACTCCGGTCTGCGACCGTGAGTCAGATGGCTCAAAAGCAACTCTGGTCTGCGACCGTGACTAAGATGGCTCAAAAGCGACCCTGGTCCACGACCACGGGTAAAATGGCTCAAAAGCAACTCCGGTCTGCGACCGTGAGTCAGATGGCTCAAAAGTAACCCTGGTCCACGACCGCGGGTAGTATGGCTCAAAAGCGACCCTGGTCCACGACCGCGGGTGATATGGCTCAAAAGCAACTCCGGTCTGCGACTGCGAGTCAGATGGCTCAAAAGCAATTCCGGTCTGCGACCGTGAGTCAGATGGCTCAAAAGCGACCCTGGTCCACGACCGCGGGTAATATGGCTCAAAAGCGACCCTGGTCCACGACCGCGGGTAATATGGCTCAAAAGCAATTCAGGTCTGTGACCATGAATCAGATGGCTCAAAAGCGGGGATTGTTTCCCGATTTTTCATACAACACTGTTGTCTGTATTTTCTCACTGGCGCTATCATCTCGGAGGTTTAATGGGAACATGTTTTAGTCTGAAATGATATAGACTAATGATTGTTTTTCTGTTGACTGTCGTCTGTACTTTGACTGGTGTCACTGTTCTGTAAAAATTGACTGTTGTCTGGAGTTCATATCTTGACAATGTTGGTCGCTGTCTGGGAGAAATGCAGGCTGAAACGGACTGCAAATCGGAGGTCTGTGCACCTAGTAATTAATTATTTACTTTTTATCTTTATGTCAAATCGTACCTTTTTCACTATTTACGGGAATGTCATTCCCTCTTCCTATATAAGGTGGTGGGGTTTCATTTCAACCCCACACCTTCTCTCTCTTCTTTCTCTCTCTAGACTTCGATTTGGATTATTCTCGGGATGGATTTAGATGAATGGGATGACACTAGAGGCATGGACGAGGTTTACGTAAACCTAGATAGAGTGGATCCCTTCCACGACCCTACAACGCATCTGAGCCGGACACGCTGCAACGAGGTAAGTAATTTCTCACTTTTATTTTATTCAAACTCTAGGCTTTAGCATTCCTATCCGAACATGATTTGCATGCTAACCCTTAGACTGCCTTAGAGTACTTTAGCTAGAAAACATGAATTCCTTTACTTACAAGTAACACCTGTTTATTTTTTGTAAGAATGCGCGCTATATGCATGTGAATAGTGACACTATGAATTTATGCATGCTAACAGTAAAAAACAACGTGAATAGTAAAAACTTAACTAATGCACGTGAATAGTAAAACGTGAATAGTGCGCGTGAATAGTAAAAACGTGAATAGTAAAGACTTAACTAATGCACGTGAATAGTAAAAACTTAACTGATGCACGTGAATAGTAAAAACTTAACTAATGCACGTGAATTATAAAAACTTAACTAATGCACGTGAATAGTAAAACCTAATCTATGCTTCTTGTCGATGCAGACAAGAGTGGATTAAAGAATTGACTAGGTTAGATAATGAAAGAATACCTAGTCTTAACGCGTTCTCAATAATTGCATGCTTTAGGAACTGTATTAAAATTTTCTTGTCTTGTTCTTTTTAGTTTATTGAGATTTCCGGGACCACCCCCGAGATTCACTCGTGGTATGCTAGGCTGGGTGCCGCGGCGAGAGCCCGCGTGCGCGAGTTGGGCTTCGAGCCTTTTATTGCAGCGTTGCCCTGCACCAACGGGGTATGTGATCGTTTTGGCCTACGGGTCTTATGTGAGCGGTGGGTTGACTCGACCCACACCTTCCACCTTTCTTTTGGGGAGATGACCATCTCGCCCAGAGATTTTTCACTGCTGACAGGGTTGCGAGGGAGCAGCACTCCCGTTCCCTTTCATTTCGATATGATGTGACCACGGGTCGACCTTGCTAGGCTCGCTGCCTTGATTGGACCGGGAGTTCGCCCATGCGCCAAATCTACTCCGGCGAAGTTTATTTCCACCGCGAGCCTTTTGAGTCAGCGAGATTTCTGTGAGACCGACGATACCCACTTGGCGGTTCGTAGTTTCTTGGTATATACTCTGAGTGAGACGATTTTACGCATGAAGGGCGGAAAGGTACACGCGGGTCTCATTCAGGCCCTCAGCGATTTGGATGCGGCGGCTTCCTATGATTGGGCGGGGGCAGGCTTAGCCTTTCTCTACAAATTTTTGGATCTGACTTGCCGGAAGCGCAAGGATTTCGGTGGTTACACCTTCGCTCTGCTGGTACGTGACGCCTTTTTGACTTGCCCGTCTTATCTTCTTCGTGTTTTTCACACTCCTGGTCCTTGTTTTTACCGCAGGTGTGGGCGTATGAGAGGCACATCCTTCCCAGTCGGTCTCGACCTCGGCCGAGAGTATCGAGGCCGCCTTTCATGACCCGATGGAGGGATTTTGACTTGGGCGCCGAGAGGAGTCGGATGGTGCCGCGGCTCCTAGATTGGATCGACTCGCTGACCCTCAGACAGGTAGATTTTGCCTAATCGTTCTAGATTTTTGTTTGAGTCTTTCTGACTTTCCCTCTGTGCACTTTTTTAGATTAAGTTCAGGTGGGACGACCTCGACTTCGGTCCTGATTATACGTATGTATTTATGATCTAGGAGCAGCAGTGTGTGCTCACCGGCCCCTGCGTGTGGGCATGGTATTTGGGGGACCGAGGCATCACCGGAGTTAGTGACGCACACTGGACACCGGGTGAGATTCCCGTTTTTATGTTCGCGGTGCGGACCATGCCCCTATCGACCATTCGTCAGGACTTGACCCGTCGGTTTGTTGGTAGAGCGGTGTGGATTCACGCCGGGGGCCGTGAGCTTTACTTATCAACTCTGCTGAGCGCGAGGGATGCCCCGGCGGCAGCGATGGAGGTGGATCCGGTGGCAGATGTATTTTCGAGGGAGGCTGTCGCGGCAGTCTTTGGTCAGGAGGAGGTCCCGGTAAGTGGTTCCGCCCCCTTCTCATTTTACCATTTCATTCATGAGATGTTTAGAGGTTTTTATTGTGTTTTTTTTTGTTTGCAGGAGGGGTCCTGGAGGAGTGCCTATCTATCCGATTTCTTTGACGGCACTCGAGCTCAGACACCCGTGTGCGAGCAGCCCTACTACGTCGGCGAGTCCTCCAGCGCTGCCCGACCGGAGAGGTCTTCCCTAGGTGTGCCCCTACCAGACTACGAGAGAGACTTTGCCACGATTTGTTATGACGAGTTCGGGGCAGATTATGCGGGATTCGAGGCGGCTCCTCCCATCTTCTCCTCGAGGGTCCCATTTGATCCCTCAGACGCTTCGTTGACCACGAGGGAGACTTGTACGGATTACGTGGGGCTGTCTGGTTATCTCCGAGACCGCCTCAGCTTGCGCTGCACCGATCACCTGGTATGTATCATTACTTTACTTTAGTGTAGTGGAATGTATGCATGTATGTATGATTTATGTTCTTGCTTATGCTGCTTCTTATTTTTATCCGCTTTTTCCTTCTTTTTAGAGCGATCTGCATGCCCACGAGCGGAGACAGAGCGAGTTAGTGCGGGAGGCCGACGCCCGGGTTAGTCAGGTGTACCAAGAGCGGAACGACCACTGGTCGGGAGTGATGCAGCGGGAGACTGAGGGTCGCCTTGCCGTCGAGGAGAGAGCGCGTGATGAGTCGATTGGACGCCTCGCTGCCGAGGAGAGAGCACGAGTTGCTGATGAGAGAGCACGAGTTGCTGATGAGAGAGCGCGAGCTGCCGAGGAGGCACTATCTGCGGAGCAGGCATCGCACTTGAGAGAGTTTGAGGACTATTGGGACTTCCCTCCGTATTAGGCTCTTTATGTATTGCTTTGTAGTTTTTTATTAGAGTTTCCCCGATGTATAGCTGATGTATAGGGAGTGGGGGGACTAGCAGGTAAGCTTTTTGTGAAAAGTAGGATAAGAAATGTATAGCTCATGATTCATATTACCATGCATTCAGTAGATTATGATGATTCCAATCATTCTCGTCAAATATATTCATGCCTTTATTTATTTACAAACAACAGAAATACTTAGTCTCTTATACATTGTTTTTGTAACTGCTTAAGTTATAACTATTGTTACTAGGACCCGCCTTTCGGTTTTCGGATCCCAGCGATTTTTCTCCTCTCCTTTTACTATCCCGGAATTTTTAAATGAGTGCCCTTTCGGGTTTTCACCCATTGGGATTTCCCTCGTTGTTGCATAGGTCGCCCTTTGCGGGTTTTCAACCTATCGGGAATTTTTCTTTCTTTTTTTTTCTTTTTTTTTACGAAAAGTATTTCTTAAGCCTATCCAGGTTGGTAGGTTCGGAGAATTCCATGCCGTCCATTGTGGTTAACTTCACCGCTCCTTTGCTTAGTATCTTCTTCACGACGAATGGCCCTTCCCAGTTAGGCCTAAACTTCCCCCTTGGGTCGGTGTGCGTCACACGGATCTGTTTTAGCACCAAATCTCCTTCTTTGATAGGGCTGGTCTTGACTTTTTATTGAAAGCCCGAGCCATCCTTCTTTGATATAACTGTACATGGTAAAGCGCTTCCATCCTTTTCTCGTCAACTAGAGCCAACTGCTCACATCGCCTCTTCACCCATTCCGCCTCGGGAATTTCTGCCTCTACTGCGATTCTCAACGACCGCTTTTCGATCTCAATCGGCAAGACTGCTTCTGTTCCATACACCAAAGAGAATGGCGTTGCCCCAGTTGAGGTTCTAATTGTCGTGCGATAAGCCCACAACGTAAGTGGGAGGTGCTCATGCCAGTTCCGATGTGATTCCACCGTTTTTACGAGAATCTTCTTAAGGTTCTTATTAGCTGCTTCTACTGCTCCATTAGCCTGTGGACGGTACGGAGAAGACCTGTGATGTTCAATGCCATATTCTCGGAAAAGATTTCTTACTTCCCCCTGAAACTGGACCCCATTATCCGTAATCATGTGATGAGGCACTCCGAACCTGGTGATCAAGTGTTTTTCAATGAACTTTCTTATCTGCTTGGATCCCAGTTTGCTAAATGACTCTGCTTCTACCCACTTGGTGAAATAATCGATGGCGACTGCAATAAACTTATGTCCGTTTGAAGCGTTAGGCCTTACTTCACCAATGATGTCAATGCCCCAAGCAGCGAATGGCCAAATAGGTGCCAACACATGTAATTCCATGGCCGGAAGATGACTGCAATCGCCGTGGATTTGACAATCGTGACATTTCTTTGCATACTCGTTACAATCTCTTTCCATGGTGAGCCAATAGAAGCCTTGCCTAATAATTTTCTTAGCTAGTACTGCTCCTCCCATATGGGCTCCACAAATTCCTGAATATACTGATTCCATTGCCTCGCGGGCTTCTCCCACATCCAAGCATCTTAGTTGTAATCCGTCAATGTGCCTTTTGTAAAGCAAGTCGTTATGGATGACGAACTGACGAGCTAGCCTTCTAATCACAGCTTGATCCCTAGGTTCTGACTCTGCCGGATATGTTCCACTCTTCATGAAGTTCACGATATCGAAATACCACGGTTTTTCATCTGCCCCTAACAGCATTACTTCTTCGTAGCATGGTTTGTGAGATCTTCTCAATACCAACGGTTTCGAGGCAAGATTCCAGGGATTGTCCCAAACTGACACCAAAGTGGCCAAGGCATCCGCGGCTTGGTTCTGTGCTCGAGGAATATGATAGAAGCGGCATTCCTTGAATCTCTGGGCCAATCCTTCTAGCTGGTCTAGATATGGACGTAGCCTTTCTTCCCTTACTTCCCAGTTCCCTTGTGCCTGTTCGATGATCAACTTTGAGCCACCCCAAATTTCGACATATGATGCTCCCAGTGCCGCTAATGACTCTAAACCATAAATGCACGCTTCATATTCGGCCATATTATTGGTGAGAGGGAAGGATAACTTCTTGGCCATCGGGATCCTTTCTCCTTCCGGTGAGGTAAGTAGTACTCCTACTCCGGCTCCATTCGAATTAACTGCTCCGTCGAAGAACATTTTCCACGGTATAACTTCGATTGCGTTCAAGTGTTCATCGGGTAAATCATAGCTTATCTCTTCTTCCTCTGTATTCAGGGGTTGGTTGGCCAGAAACTTTGCCACGGCCCTTCCTTTGATAACCTTCTTTGTCACATATTCAATGTTAAACTCGGACAGAAGCAACAACCATCGGGCTAACTTCCCTATCAAGGATGGAGTTTGGTACAGATACTTCACGGGGTCCATCCGAGAAATAATGATCACTTTATACGATTGAAAATAATGCCGTAGTTTCTTTGTCAACCATACTACTGCCACACATGTCTTTTCGATCATGTTGTACTTGAGCTCGTACTTTAGGAACTTCTTACTCAAATAATACACCACGTGCTCCACACCGGTGTCTCCCTCTTGAGCCAACATTGCCCCAATAGATCGTTCCTCGATTGCTACGTAGAGGAGAAGCAGCTTTCCCAGTTTAGGCGGTCTCAGCACTGGCGGATTCAACAAATAGCTCCGGACGCTCTCCAAAGCTTGTTGACACTTATCATTCCAAATAGCGGGTTGGTCTTTCCTTAACAACTTAAAAATTGGCTCGCAGATTGCGGTGAGTCTCGCTATGAACCGACTGATATATTGAACCTGCCCCAGAAACCCTCTCACTTCCTTCTCATTTTTCGGCGCCGGCATCTCCTGTATAGCCTTCACTTTATCAGGATCCACCTCGATCCCCTTATTTCCGATTACATAACCTAAGATTTTCCCCGACGAAACGCCGAAAAAGCACTTCTTCGGGTTTAACCTTAGCTTGAATTCTGCAATTCGGGCTAAAAACTTCTCGAGCGCGGCAAAATGCCCTTCTCTTGTCTCTGATTTGACCATCATATCATCCACGTAGACTTATACCTCCTTATGTATCATATCATGGAACAGTGCTGTGGCCATTCGCTGGTAAGTTGCCCCGGCGTTTTTCAAACCAAACGGCATTACTCTGTAACAGTATGTCCCCCATTCAGTTGTGGACGAGGTCTTTGCTTTGTGCTTTTCGGCCATCTGAACTTGCATGTAGTCCATGAAACCATCCACATTCATATGTAATACACTTGACGCTGCACTGTCGATCAATACGTCAATATGAGGCAATGCGAATTCATCCTTGGGGCACGCCTTGTTAAGATCTCTGTAATCCACGCACATCCTCACTTTGCCGTCCTTTTTCGCAATTGGTACCACATTTGCGACCCAAGGGGGATAGTCGATTACTTCGATGAACCCTGCTTCTAACTGCTTCTTCACCTCTTCCCTGATCTTATCTGCCCATTCTGGTCTCATACGTCGGAGCTTCTGCTTTACGGGCTTTGCTTCGGGGTAAGTTGGAATGCGGTGAGTTACGATTGATTGATCAATTCCAGGCATGTCTTCGTATGTCCAAGCAAACACAATTTCGTATTTTTTAATTATTCTCTCGAATTCTTTTCTCTCTTCAGTAGTTAATTCTTGAGCAATTTGTATAAGTTTAGGATTTTCATCCGTACCAAGATTGAAAGTTGACATTTCTATTGCATTGATTTCAAATGTAGGCATGTTATATGAATGAGAATGCATGGAATGATCATGATCAACATCAAGCAAGTAAGCAAAATCAGAATTCATTTCATTGATAGCATGGGTGATTACATCATCTGATTCAAACAAAGCAGTAATACAATTTTCATCATCAAGGTCTTCGGGCTTCTCATGAACTTTGGAGGTACTAGGCTTAATCACCACTCCTGCCGTTGCTTCAATGGTGATGACTTGCTCCTCGGCGTTTAAATCTAGCATCATAATCTCCTCGACAAAGCAGCTCGCCTTTCCTTTGCCCCAGTCGGCCACATCATTGAAGATTTCGAACCCCGGCAGAATCTTCCCTTCTGTGCTAGTCCATGACTCGGGGGTTCCTGAATACACCTTTTCGTGTCCCTCATTCACAAAGTACTTCCTCAGGCCCACTTTTCCTTCGCCACTCGCATCGGACGGACCTCCTTGCTCATATCCCAAACCCCTCCGGGTTTTCTGACTCTTAAAGTCCGGAAATTCTGGCAACCCCTGATGGTGTGCTCTTAAGCCCATTCCTGGGATGAAAACTCCATCATCTTCACCACATCGGTGGTCATGCTGGACTCGTAAATCCCGGAGACTTGGAATCCGGAGAAAAGTTGAGGCTCAATTCCCAATGCTGCCACCGAGCTCAATTTCTCAGCTCCGATTGTCACTATCTCCTCCCTGAAGGGGAATTTAATCATTTGATGGAGCGTGGAGGGAACACCTCCCAACTTATGGAACCAAGGGCGTCCCAACAGTACAGCAAAGGTTACCGGGATATCCAGCACGGTAAACTCAGTTTCTTCTTCATGTGGCCCTACTTTCAACTTGGCCTTGAAGACTCCTTCAATGTGCCTATGACTATCGTCATATGCTCTAATCACAGTTTCAGAGGCTGTCAAATCTCCTCTCTCCACTCCCAACTTCGACAAGAGTTTCAAAGGATAAACATTAATGGCCGATCCATCATCGACCATCACACAGCTAGTCTTCTTTCCGTTGATTTCCGCTCGGATGTACAAAGGCTTATTGTGAGCCTTCCCCTATTCTGGGAGATCCTCGTCAGTAAATGTGATCTCAGTCTTCTTTCGGGCCATAATTGCCCCTACTAGCGCTGCTGGCTCAGTATCGGTGGAAATAACCAGATTCTGCAATTCCTTTCATCAGATTTTCACGATGATACTTAGAATGGCACAAAACTTCCCAGACCGTGCACTTAGCTTGCGTCTTCTTCAACTGCTCAAGAACTTGGTCATCGGGCTTAGGAGCCGACCCTTCCCCTATCTCTGTCTCTACCATTGGTGCCTTTCCTTCGGCCACACGACCTGATCTCATCATCACCGTAATTTCCGGCTCATCATCCGATTCGTCCCAAATGTTGATAGGAATCCTACGATTGGCATCTTCCTCGTCCGAAGAACTCTCCCAAATGTCCACAACCATTAAATCCATGATGTGAGGAACATTCGGATTCAAATAAAAGGGATCCGCCGATCCATACAAAGCCCAATCTATCAACTCATCATAGTCACGGAGGGACACCTTGCTCATCCTTCTGGCGGCTAACAGAATAGCACCTCATTGTATGCATATAAGCTGCACCTTATCACTCATTGTTTCATTACACTGCTCATAACGGTGTCTCCACCTTCTAGCATAATCCATAAACGGTTCCTCAGGGAATTAACTAATCCTATCCAGATCGTCCAGGGATCCCGTCCACGAAATGTACATTTCATATCTTGCCACAAAGGCACTTCTAAGCGGTACCCAATGACCCATTTCTTCCTCTGATAGGCCTTGATGCCACAACAAGGCTTCTCCCATTAAGGTTTCCGGAAAATGTTCATGTAACTCACATTGCGGAAATCCGGCATCATACATGTGATTGCGGAATAACCTCGCATGCTCGACAGGATCCTGGTATCCACCATACCTAGGCATCGCTAACACCGCATCAGGTGTTTGGTAAGACGGGGAATCCGGGGTTTGCTCTGCCAGCATCCACACTGTATACTCCTTGATAAATCTTTTCGTCATTGCCGCCCAATCGGTCTTAACATACATCGGCAGCGACATGTACCACATTAACGGTTCACCCATCAACGAATTACAAAACAAGCTAGTGATCTCTTCTTCTTTAAAACCCAAGGGCGCCATGGCCGACAAGTAGAAGTGAAGGTGCTCCATAGGGTCCTTATTGCCGTTATACTTGCTAACCCTCGGCAATGGACGTTTGATAGGTCCAATCTGCATCGCAAAGCGCTCCGCAGTTCGGTCTTCAGCTCTTTGGTACCTTTCTAAAAACAAATCCAACAAACGATCCCAATCATGCTTGCAAGAGTCGGGTAATGAGTGGAACCATTCCAAAGGCTCGCCTACCAGCGAATGGTGGAACCACTTGGCAATTTCATCTACTCCAAAGGATTCAATAAACATGTCGTGCATATATTCACGCAAGTGCACCTCGGGATCCCTTCCTCCACTAAACAAACCCAAATCTGGCACAATAGTCCGAGACGACCCTTCTCCGGTCTCTTCAGCACTATCCTCGTTATATGGTGCTCCACCATCCGATCCTTCTCCCATCGGTTCATCCTCTTGTTCCTCACCCAGGAAGGACACATACAGACCATTTCCCATATTGTTCTCTTCGTCGGAGTCCAACAACTCCTCTACATTCTCCTCAAAGGATTCCGCTACTACAGTTTCTGTCAAACCAACTCCGATCATGCTCACCCTATGATTAGGCAATGGATTGCGCCTAACGGAAGGGTTCGCTGACGAAGGATCAGCTATCTTCTTCTCTTCGATTAAATCTTGGATTTCGTGTTTCAGCCTCTCGCAATTCTTAATTGTATGCCCATAACTAATGTGGAACTCACAATACCCTCTAGCCTGTATCTGCGGAGTAGGTTGAGCTTTGTTATACGGGGTAAGGGCTTTCAACAATCCCTTTTTCTATAGACGCTCTAAAACTTTCGCGTAGGTCTGATCGAACTTGGCGAACCGCCTCTTTTCAATAGCATTAAGATCAACCACTTTCACTGCTGCACATTCCGTACTCACGCTAGGCCCTCCGGCACTATATCCAGACTTCGTCCACTTGGTATAAGCTTTCTTCGGCTCTCCATCCCCTTCAACAGTCAAGGCACAACTATACATCTGATTGAAATCCGTAAATGGCATATACTGCAACTCATTTTTGATATACGGCAACGTGTTGCCAACCACCATTCGGATCTGATCCTGCTCGAGCGGCTTTTGTTTCATCACTGCGGCCTTAGCCCTCCATCTTTTCACAAAATCGGAAAAGGATTCCCCAGCCTGCTGCTTAGTGCTCTCTAACTCTTTCAAAGTGACCTCCAACATGGTGTTAAAACTATACTGAGCGATGAATGACTTCGCTAATTCTTTCCAATCCCTCTTTGTCACCATCGGTAATGCATGAAACCATGTGAGGGCAGCCCCCTCCAGGTAGGTGTTAAACAGCCCTAGGACCTGATCCTCCGTTAGGATCATGTGCTTCATCACAGCAACATACTGATTCATGTGAGCAGTGGGATCTCCAGTTCCATCGAACTTTTTCATGTCAGGGAGCCGAAATTTCAAAGGCAAAGCCGTTGCCGATAAACAATTCTTCAAGTTATAGAAGTCCTGACTTCCGGAACTTCCTCCACGCAAGTCCTGCACTTCCTGTGTGATGTGTTGCTTCCACTCCTCTTCCTTAGCTTTCTCTTTTTCTAACTGTTTTCGGATATAATCTTGATAATCCTCCTCATTCCTAAAGCGAGGGCCATCGTTTACCTCATTCTCAGCACGCTTACTACCACTCTTGTTGTCTTTCAGCGCTAACTCAGCTAGCTGGGCCAGGATTGCGGCCAGCTGATCATTGATATTGTTCACAGAATTCTCCAATTCAGCCACTTTCTCGTCGGTCGCAGACATACTGATGGAAGACTGAGTATACCCGGATGAAGATGATTCAGAAGCCACAACTACTGATTCGGAACTGTCTACTCGTAGCTGATCAAACTGTCTGACAAGCCGATTACTCTCGCGAAACCACAACCACTTAATGATGACGTCTGCGCGAACGGTATCCATTAGTATGTATGCATGATTCGTGGTGTGTGCGTTTATTTATTTACGATTATAAGATAAGAAGAACAAACGTTAGCTCTATTTACACGTATCACAACATCTCTCTTCCACCCTTATTCCTCCACACACTCGTTGGTCCAGGTCTCTTTCCTAGGATTTTGGTTTTTTGCTCATATTGCGGTCCAGGGGACGCGTGATGCCGTCGATTATTGCGGGAAAGTAAATCATCCATCAGACAATACAGTTCGTTTTGACGTATCCACGTTCAGTGACTAAGAAATCGACCAAGTTGGATTGTCCTTTCAGAATAACTCGTCTTTTGTCCTTTCGCGAGACGCATTAATTCGGGTTTTGACTCCCTTTGAGCGCATCTCAGTTCTTAGACGTGGTACAAGTTATTCTTTTATTCCAATCGTTCGTTATTGTCAATGACTCGTTCCCTTTTATTCGCGTGGATTCGTATCTCGATTTTTGGATTACAACGAGATCTTTTGGATCTATCGAGAGACGTAACCACGTGTTTATTTAGTGACGGGATCACTTTTGGATTTTATTTTAGGGAACAGACTCATCGCGTAACGTGTTTGTTCTTAGCGTCGAGGATTCGTTTGCTCATTTTGCTACACGAAAAGACGGCGAGTCTTATTTGAGCGCACGGTAATCTTTAGGCTAGCAACAAATTTTTATTCTTTCCAATCTACGGGATATGTCACCTTAGCGTGGTTATAGAAAGTCAACGTTTCGTTAAATCGCGTGTTTATTTGAAGCGAGGATATCACCGTTTTCTTTCCTTTAAGCACGAATTAAGCAAACACGTATATCGGGCCATATTTCTTGCAGTTTTGGTAACGGTCGAAATGATCGAGTCGTTAGTCAAAACCCGCAGTCTCGTCCATATGGCGCGATTATATGGTTTGGCTTAATTCGGCTTTGAGATTTTAAACGGGGTATACTCTCGTTCGAGGCACGTATTCAACGGCATTGGTTTATTTTCTTTAACTACCCTCGGGATTGACACATATCATAGACTCGGAACGATTTTGGTCTTTTAGTTCATTTTTCTTTTCTTTTATTTTCTTAGTCACCTTTGCGGACACATCCATTTCTCTTAAGAACAACTCGAGGCATAACGTAAAAGCTCGTCTTTTATTTGGAAGGGACGGGCTACGCGTGCGAAGCTTTTTACGTTACAACAGGGTCGTTCAAGATAGAAATGTTCTTTGTCTTCGTTTTGTCATGATCTCGTTTTATCCCAATTTATTTAAAGAATGTGAATAACGGCTACTGTTAATATAGTCTTTTGTATCGAGATGTAACTATCCTTAACACCGAACCGATTCATACTAATACGCGCTTACGTCATAACGCATTTCCTGAACACGTGCCTTCGTCGGGACACCGAAAGGGACAAGGCGGGTCGCACATGTTCATTCATATGAGATGACTAAGTCGTCTTTAGTTCAAATCGTTTCGATGTTTTAGGGTAATTAGTATGTCGATTCATGAGTATATATTAACGCATCGTCTCATTTTCTTTACATACTTTAGGATTAGACACGTATCATGGCGGTTTGAAAACACGAACTGATTCATTTATCACATCAAAAATAGTAACGGGTAATCCTATGGAAACTTCTAAGGCTACTATATGCTGACACGGCTGAGCGCGGGACCTCACAGGACCGCACAAATTCGCCCCTAACGAATGGATGGGGACCCTTTGGCACCTTACTGTAAGGGGAAACTTACACTAGCCTCTTTCGAGCGACGAATGGACTCTCGCTAGAGGTTTCGCGGAAATTACCCAAAAGGTTTGCAATAATGCACATGAATGCATACGAAAAGAAGTAATACGATCCGTCCCCGTTAAGGGCTTAATACACGCATTCCGGAATCAAATTTCTCGCTTCCCCAGCAGAGTCGCCACTTGTTAGACGAGGTGCCGCGGCCTAATCTCCCGGGCGGACCGGGGGGTGGACAACCTCATGGCGACGTAAGCGGTGATTGGCGCCGAAAGCAACCAATCTTGGAATCAAGCTGCTCGGCAGGACCGGAGCTCGGAGATATGGAAGAGTCGCCACCCACGAATGGGAAAATGAACATCGATCCCTTGCGGGAGACCGGTGTGGGTTCGGAAAACTTAGGTACGAGCCGAGAAGGCTAGCTCCTTTCCGGAGAAAGGCTACTAGGCACCCCGACATCGCCCGGTTATGAACCACCGGCCTCCTACTCAGCATGTTAGGCGATAACGGACTAATCGTATACTTCTTTAAGTTTAAAATTCATTTGAAACCTTTTCTTTCTCTTTTTAGAAACCGTTTTGAGCATATATTATTGAAAAGCCACATTAGTAAAGAATCACTCATTTATGTTATACATACACAGAGAAGGGGGAAGAAAGAAGTGATTTATTTACAACTTATTTAAATGTCATGATGTGTGTTTGTTCTATGCTAACTTATTTCCCCAAAACGAGCTTATTTACGTGGTTCGCACCTTAATCGACGTTGGAACGATTTAGGTGCGTTTTAAAACCCCGTTTGATGAAGTTTACCCGAATCGCCGTTGGAACGACTTGAGTATTTTAAGACAAAAACCTTTTAATAAGAAAACGTGGTTAAACATACAAGTCAATTTTATTTTGTACAAATCCTTTAAGAAAATGATTCAAAACTCTATTATTCACAAAGAAAGCGATTTTAATTACAATGACCATTTAATCCGTCTTTGGAACGGATTAAGGTTTTAAAACGCGGTGTTTTGAAAACGATTTGAAATATTACAAAAAAAAACAACTCTATCTATTTACATTAGAAATCTCTAAAAATTCATTAGTTTAAATAATTCAATTGAAAACTCTCTTTTTTGTGATTTATTTTCTCCTTTCATTTAATGGACTCTTTACCTATTATAATTACAATAATAAACCCATTTAAAGCAAGATTCATAATCAAATAAAGTCCATTTGAAACATGGACCCATGAATGGTCCAAAAGAATAAAGAAAGTAATTCAAGCATAAGTATATACATTTAAATCAAAAAAAGGAATATGAAAATAAGAGTTAATAAAAAAAAAACTATATATATATGAAAATACTAGGTACAATATATTTATACTTTAAAGATGTGAAAATAGTAAGTAAATCTCATAAATAAGAAAATAACATTTATCCAAAATAATTTCATTCAATAATCAATAAAATAACCCAAATATCCCAAAACTACATATATACATAACTATTATAGTTTTAAATATCAAAAATAACATATACTAATATCTATTAATTATTTTCCAAAATGCCCAAGTTTTCAAAATAGAATCTAATATAACTCAAATGAATAAAGAGAACATATATATACATATACTTATGTTTTAAACATTGAATAAAGAATGATATACAAACATTCTAAATAATTATATACATTAAACATCTAAAATAGTTGGAAACACATATATTACATAACTATACATATATATATATAAGGGATTGAAAGCTTAAAAGTTGAGAAAAAGGGACTGAAATGGCATTTTTTACGTTTTGGCAGATTTACCGACGGAAAATCCGTCGGTAAACAGCAATTAGTGACAGAAATGGAAAATTACAGCAGCACTCCAATAGTTTCCAGATTTATTCGAAAGCTTTAAATTAAATCTAATTCAATCGTTTTGGATTTCCGAACTACCAAAAATGGATCATAGTCAATAACGGAAGTTCCTAAAACGATGTTTTTATTTTAAAACATTATTTGGAAATTTCTTTTAAATTAAAAACTTATAATTACAACGTTTTTCGATACCCGAACTACCTTTTTATCGGATCACGGTTCGTATTGGGATATCAAAACGAGGTTTTTTTATTTTAAAACGAAACCGAATTTTTATTCAACACGAAACAAAAATTAAATAAATACGCTAATTAAATAAAACGTGATAAAATAAATGAATTATTAAATAAATAAGAGCTATAACATAAAAATAAATAGAAGAAGAAAATAAATAAAATAAAATAAAAGAGTCTAGTCCTCGGATAATACCTTAAATTCGGTATCTGATAGTCGAAGCCGATTGATTCTACGAGTTGCCTTCTTCCGTTTTTTATATTTTTTTTAGTAAAAATTTAACTTTAGGAAATTCGGAATTTTTGAGAAAAAAAAATATTTTTCTCAAAAAAATTCACTTTCTCTCTCTAAAAATGTTTAGAGTGAGAAAGGCTCCAAAATTCCCTCTTCTGTTTGCATTGGGATCCGTGCCCCTTATATAGGGAAACGGGTCCCGAAAACTTTGGGCGACGCCCGAGCAAAATTGGGCGTCGCCCAAAGCCGTTGGGCGGCCGCCCAACAGCGTTGGGCGAGCGCCCAACGCGAGGTTGGGCGCGCGCGCCCAACTGCCGTTGGGCGTCCGCCCGACGCGGTTGGGCGCTCGCGCCCACCTACCGTTGGGCTTCCGCCCGACGCGATTGGGCACTCGCTCAACGGCCGCCGGGACGCGCCTCGCGCCGTCGGGCGTGCATGCCCCGCGGCCGTCGAACTTGCGTTCCGCATCGTCGAGCGTTCACACGTCGTGACCGCCGAACGCGTGTTCCGCGCTGCCGGTCGCACACGTCCCGTGGGTGACGAGCGTGCGTCCCGTGCCGCCAAGCTCGTGCCTTGCTCGGACACCGAGCGCGTACCATTCATGGTTGGGTGTGTGCGTCCGACAGATGTCGAGCGCGCGCCTTACATCGTCGAGCGGGCGTCCGACTGTCGTCGAACACGCACCGGCCGCCGCTAAGCACTCGCACCGTGCCGTTAGGCATTCGCGAGCCATCCGATCGACAACAGCGACCGACCGTAATTTATTTATTTTATTTTTTTGAAACTTTCGGAATCAATCGCTTCAACCGTCTTGTTTTCAGGTTTTCATCACAGGTCCTCCGACTCGGTGTCTACACCTGCCTCCATTATGGGTAAGTCTATCAACCCTCTCTTTAAAGCTGACACCGACAGTAGTTCCCATCCTTTCCTCTCTTCAGGTTAAGCGTTGAGTATTGAGGTTAGTAATCTGAATCCTCTTGTTGAGGTTCCAGTTAGGAAAGCCATGGGGATTAATAAGCCGAGTCTGAAGAAACCCAAAGCTAAACCTAATAAGAACCATAATGGGAAGGACTCTTGGGATAAAAGGGGACCCTCTGGTACCTCTTCTAGGCTCTCTGGAGCCCCGAATAAATACCTGATCTAGGTTTTGGGCTTGTGTCTGTAGTTCTCCTTTCTGATGGACTTTTTTGTGTGGAATGTTAGAGGTGCGGCGAGCAAGGCAACCCGCATCCATGTTAATGATCTTATTAAACAGTTTAATCCTTCTTGTTTTGCTCTTCTGGAGACCAAGGTTAGCGGTTCCAAAGCAGATGAGGTGGTTAAGAAGTTTAAGAGTTGGAATTGTGTCAGATCGGAGGCTACGGGCCGGGCTGGGGGGATTTGGCTCTTCTGGAAGCTAGGTCAAGTCAAGATTGATATTATTACTATGGACAGTCAGTTCATCCATAGTAAGGTGTGTTTCCCTGGTAATAATCCTTTCTTTGTTACCATCGTTTATGCCGATCCTGTTTTAACCAACAGAAGAAGGATGTGGGAGATTCTTCATTCTATTAGTTCTAATATGGTGGAGGCTTGGTTGGTTGCCGGGGATTTTAATGACATTGCCACTTTGAGTGATCAGAGAGGTGGGGGTAACCATTACATTAATAGGTGTCTTAACCATAAGCATAGTATGGATCTTTGTGGGCTGTCGGACCTGGGAGCTGCTGGTCACAAATTTACGTGGAAAAGGAACAGTGTGTTTGTTCGTCTGGATAAAGTTTATGCTAATGTTGCTGCTATCTGTAGGTTTCCTGAGATCAACGTTCTTAATCTTCCCTTCAGGCATTCTGACCATTGCCCTATCCTGATCAAAATGGTTAAAGGAAACCGGCGGAAAGGTAACAGACCGTTTAGGTATCTTGTGGCTTGGGATTCTCACCCCGAGTTCAAGAACTTTGTTAAAAACAATTGGCATCCTCAATCCGATGTCATTCTCGCTGTGGAGGAGTTCATGAGGAATGTGGTTGGCTGGAACAAGAACATCTTTGGCCACATTATCAAAAGGAAGAATAAGCTCTTGAGAAGGATGGAAGGTATTCAGCGTTGTTTAGAGGCTTGTTTCGACCATAGTTTGAATGGTCAGCTTAGAGCTCTCCAGAACGAGTTGGAAGCAGTGCTTAGACAAGAGGAGCTTCTTTGGTTCCAGAAGTCTAGAAAGGCGTGGATTCAAGATGGAGACCGGAACACCGGGTATTTCCATCTCTCTACGGTCATTAGAAGACAGAGGAATAGGATTGATGCGATCAGAGATACCAATGGTGTTTGGATCTTTGAGGAGGAGGACATTCGGCGCCTTGCCCTTGACTTTTATAAGGACTTGTTTAAAGAGGAAGCGGTGAACTTGGTTAGCGCCTACTCTGATTCTTCCTTCCCTCGGCTTGGGGAGGATGCTATTATGGAAGCTTTCCATCCAATGGACCTAAAAGAGATTGATCTGGCCTTTTCCAGTATCGGTTCCACTAAGGCTCCTGGGATTGATGGCATTTATAGCTTTGTTTTAGGTGTTTTTGGTGGTTCTAAGGATATCAGGCTGGTTAATAAGACCCTCCTCGTTTTGATTCCTAAGGTTGATAATCCCTCTTCCTTTCTTCAGATAAGACCTATCAGCCTTTGTAATGTCTTATACAAAGCCATTACCAAGATTGTGGCTAATAGAATCCGGAAGATCTTGTGAAAGAGGGCATTTATAGCTTTGTTTTAGGTGTTTTTAGTGGTTCTAAGGATATCAGGCTGGTTAATAAGACCCTCCTCGTTTTGATTCCTAAGGTTGATAATCCCTCTTCCTTTCTTCAGATGAGACCTATTAGCCTTTGTAATGTCTTATACAAAGCCATTACCAAGATTGTGGCTAATAGAATCCGGAAGATCTTGCCGGATATTATTAGCCAGAATCAAGGGAGCTTTGTTCCTGGTAGACAAATGATGGATAACATTGTTATTGCCCAGGAAGTTGTCCATTCTATGAAAATTAGAAAAGGAAAGAAAGGGATGGTGGCTCTTAAACTGGACTTAGAGAAAGCCTATGATAGACTTAACTGGAGCTTTCTTCTGGATAGTCTTGCTAAAGCCGGTATCCCGGAGAACTGGAGGAGGTTGATTGAGAGTTGTATTTCCTCTCCCGTTTTCCAGGTTTTGATCAATGGGGACATGTCCGACGAGTTCTCTCCCTCCAGGGGTATTCGTCAAGGGGATCCTATGAGCCCTTTCCTTTTTGTTATCGCCATGGAAAGACTCTCTCACCTGATTCAAGAAGCAGTGAACAAGGGGTCCCTCCACCCTGTGTCCATTAGCAGGTATGGCCCCTCTATTACCCATTTGTTCTTTGCAGATGATGTGATGCTTTTTGTGGAAGGGAATGAGGAGCAAATTAAGGTGGTGATGGATGTCCTTAACTGTTTTTGTGAGGCTTCGGGCCAAAAGATTAATATCCAGAAGTCCCATATGCTTTGTTCTAAGAACATGGGGAATGGCTTGTGCAGAAGACTTAGTGAGATCTCGGGTATTCCCTTGACTAACTCGTTGGGGAAGTATCTTGGGGTCCCTCTTCATAGTGACAGAGTTTCCAAAGCCTCCTTTAAAGACATTCTAGATAAAACTAATGGTGCGTGTGCTAGTTGGAAAGCTAATTCTCTTTCCTTTGCTGGTCGCCTCACCCTTATCCAGTCTGTGAACTGCGCGGCTCCGAATCACATAATGCAAGCCTGTAAGCTCCCTGAGCCGGTTCTTAATGATCTGGATAATATTAATCGGCGCTTTCTTTAGGGAGAGTCTGGGGAAGGGAGGAAGGTTCACCTGGTCCCTTGGAAGGAAGCCTGCCAGCCTAAATGCAAGGGGGGTCTGGGTATAAGGCAAGCTAAAGACAATAATAAAGTCCTTTTAATGAAACTTCTGTGGAGAATGTGGCAATGCCCCTCCTCCCTTTGGGTTCGTCTGCTGTATGGTAAGTATCGGAAAGACAGAATTTTTGGCGGTCCTAAGGAGAGGGTTGCGAGCTGTTCCTTCCTTTGGAAAGGGCTTAGCGCCGTTTTTACAGAGTTCTGCACGGGGATTGGTCTGGAGGTGGGTAATGGGAAATCCATTAGCTTCTGGGATGACATCTGGATTGGTGATAAGCCACTGATTGAGGTGTGTAGCTCTCCTCCGCCTAATGATTTCCGTTCCTGGCGAGTGGCTGATGTGGTGGACTCGGAGGGAGATTGGATCTGGTCTAAGTTCGCTTCTTACCTTAGCCTAGAGTCCCTTCTTAAGATTAGAGGAGTCAAGATTAGCAATCAGGAGGAGGATAAGGATAGACATTGTTGGGCCCTGACAAATAATGGCACTTACTCATGTAAATCGGCCTATGAAGCTTTTTCTTCTAATAGGGTGGATCCTCCCTTAGATATTTGGAAGTCCATTTGGAAGTCCATTTGGACCCTTAAAGTCCCTTATCGTATTAGGAGCTTTCTGTGGCTGGGTGTCAAGGACAGGCTGCTCACTAATGCAGATAGGCACAAAAGGCATTTGGCTGAGTCTGGAACCTGTAGTAGATGCAGAGGTCATGTGGAAACCTTGTGCCATGCCTTGAGGGATTGCCCTAACAATAGAAAGATTTGGGAAGGGATTCTCCCTCACCATTCCCTTCTGTCTTTTATGGCTTATTCTGAGGTTGACTGGTTCACTGATGGTGCCAATGGGAAGGTGTTGGCGAGCAGAGAGCACGGTGACATTTTCTTCGCAATTGTTTGCCACCAAATTTGGAAATGGAGGAATGAAGAGCTTTTTGCCGGTAAGATTTGCCTTATTCCGAATTTACTTGATTTCTTCTCGAAAAAGCTCTCTGTTATTTTGAACAGCTTTGAAGGGGAGCCCCTTGGTAGCCCCCTCCCGGATAAAGTTGTCCAGTTAGTCGGTTGGAGTAAGCCTAGGGAAGGGGTTGTGAAGTTGAACACGGATGGCTCTTGTCTTAGCAATGGCAGAATTGCCGCTGGAGGAGTTCTTCGGGATGCTGGATGCGCGTGGCTGGCTGGGTTTACCCATAACTTGGGGTTGGGCTCGTCCTTCTCTGCGGAGCTTTGGGGTATTCTGTCAGGTATTAAGCTTGCCATTCGCATGGGTATTAAGAGACTTTTGGTGGAGTCTGACAATTTGGAGGCGATTAACATGATTACGAATAGACAGGTTGTTGGTCTGAATAGCCGGAGCCTTATCAAAGCTATTTTGAGGCTTCATCCTGCCTTTGAGTCTCTTATTTTCTCCCATGTTTATAGGGAGCAAAACCGCGTAGCGGATCGCTTGGCTGCTGCTGGCCATGGAGGGATGGTTGGAGTGTCTACCCTTTCTGTTCCTCCTTCTTCTCTTTTGTCTATTCTTCTCGAGGATATGGTTGGGGTTAGTCTTCCTAGACTGATCTCGGATTAGGTGTTCTTGTTTGTTCTTTTCCTTTCCTTTCCTACCAAAAAAAAAAAATCAAACCGAATACAATAATCAATCAAATATTACCAAACCGAATTTCTTTTGGTGCGGTTGAATTACCAACCAAATAACCCAACGTTCTAAATTTAAAGTGATTTATTTTTTTTAATAAAATTTGTTTATTTTATAAAAACAAATTTCATCATATTTATATATAATATTTGAGCAAAATTATTTAAATTTATAGTTGAGAATGTATAGATTTATTTAACTTAACTAAGTTTTCAAATAAAAATATAAAATATTATTTATTCATATATGATTTTGGTTCGGTTTCGGTGAAACCGAATTTATTTACGGTATAAACAAACTGATAGCCGACATGGATGGGCCTGATAATTTATGGGCATTTGGCGAAATAAGAGATAAGGACCTCTTTAATAATAATAAAAATTTTACGTAAAAATTTCAAATATATTCTAATAAATAATAAACAAAAATGCAATTGTACGGTACATACTATTACGTTCGCTAAATATACCTTTATTTATCCAAAATAAAAAAATGTTTCACAATTTTTTTAAATTAACTCTTGACCGGTATTTGTGCTGATAGGTATCTTTACCCTTTTTACTAGTGAATACGGTTGTATCAGATTTGCCTCTGCCAAAGTTCATAGTCAAAAGGAAGTTTTGTCAAACGTTCATACCAAGCACGTGGTACTTGTTTTAAACCGTACACAACCTTCTTAAGTTTATAAACGTGGTTCGGAAGTATGGGATCTTCAACCCCAAAAGGTTGATTTACATAAACATATATTTATGAACCCATTGAGAAATTCACTTTTGACATCCATTTGAAATAGGTTTAATAGGCATCCAGCCCTCTAAATTTGTAACTTTTTTTCACCTGGCCCCCTCAACTTAGAGAAAAACCTCTCAACCCCCACAACTCTCCAAAAACATCACATACAGCCCCTTACACTCCTATGTTCGGTCAAAAATTTAACCCGTTTAGAAAACGTGCTTGACTGTTGACCACACCAATGTCACGTGTCACTTTCAACCTTTTTTCTCTTTTTTTACCTGAATTTCACTCATCTCAGAGACACATAGACATGATTGTATGAATTTCAATTCAGTTAGGTTTTGAATTGAAACTTTTTAAAAAATTAAAATTCAGATCCAAAAACTTTTTAAAATATGTATAAATCCAATTAAAACTCATCGGTGGTGGTTGTATGAACTTCAATTCAATTTGGTTTTGAACTAAAACTTTTAAAAAAGATACAAATTTAGATCCAAAAACTTCAAATCATTTATGGGTTTTCTGAAAAACATCTTTTTTTTATAAGACTTAAAATAAAAATTCAGATCCAAAAACTCAATCTTCAGAAGAGAGATAAAACTTACTTGGTTTTGTTAGATAAATTATACTTGTCCAACGAAAAAAACTCAATTTAGCTTTTTTTATTATTATTGGTGTCATGTTTCTATTTGCCATGACACACCACATCAGATTTTGAGGTGATGTGCAGGTACACAATATAAGAGAAATTTGTAAGTTCTTATATATAGACCTGGGCGTGGGCCAACGAGCCCGCCTGGCCCACCCAGACCCATTTAACCAGGCTTGGACAGATAAAAATGCTATCAGACGCGGCCTGGCCCAATCCCGTATAAGCCCGTAAAAAATTGGACAGAATTGGACTTTACCAATTTTACATCAGCCCGGCTCGGCCCGATATTTTATATATATATATATATATATTTATATATATATATATATATATATAAATTATAATATATATTTATAAACATAAATATAAATAATTATGCAATCACTGATGAAATCTGTCGTGAGTTTTTAGAGATAAGGCATTTGCCGTTTTTGTGAAAAAAATGCAGTGACCTATTATCAAGACAATTCCTCACTTACAATTTTATTTTATATATATATATTCAACATATGTTGTCATGTTGAATTTCAAGTTTTTGTATTTTTTTAAATTTAATTGTATTTTTTTAATATATAGATGGGCTTGGACGGACGGGTTTGGGATTCGTATCTTAGGCCCGAGTCCAAGCCCGACTAAATTTCTTGCGGGCTGGGCAGAGCTTGGACTTGCCAGGCTTTATGAAAAGCCTGATAGGCCGAACCAGCCCGGTCCATGCCCAGGTCTACTTATATATATATATATATATATATGAAGGGTATTTTGCAAAAATCACAAATATAAAATCTAGATATGTAGTGGCTTGAGTAATTGGTCTAAATATATAAATGAGTCTCTCATTTGATCTAGTTTTGTAATTTTTCCTCTAAAAAGATAGAAAGTTAATTTGTTTTAAAGATTTAGAATCGCGAATCATATCTTTATTTTTTAAGTTTTGACATCATACACATCCTTCTTCTAACAGCTCAACAACTTTAGCAAGAGTAAATCTGATGATTATTACAACACAGATCAGGAAAAACTCGATTAATGAACAATAAAACCAAAGTAGATCGAGAAAGAGTAAATTAGCTTTTCATGCTTATTGAGTAACGTAAGAGCGAGATGTGAGAGCTAAAATGAGAGCTCTAGAAGGAGGATGATTAGATATGTCGTCTAAATGTTTAAGAGAAAACGCAATTTACTCTGTAGAAGAAATTAGGTTTTTATTTTTGGTATTTATATGGCGTTTAAATGTTTGAGCGCATTATAAATTTGGGAAATATTTGCTCCCCTGCGAAACGTACAAAAATTTGATTTTATTTATTTATTTATTTATTTTCAGACATTAATAACTGTGCTAATATAAATAATATCATCTAATAATGATGAATATTTTGGGGTGACAGACATGTGTCATCATAAAGTCATATTGTAATTCAGGTTCTTTGTACTTAAACTTTTAGATGATACTGTTGCGAAAAATAATCAAATGACAGAAAAAATATCTGTCATATATCTTGTGTACAGAGTTTATTTTCATTTTTATAGATTTATAATAACTTTATAATTATTGTTTTTATAACGTACGTTTATTTCTAAATTAGAGAAGATAATAGTTGTGGATATACGCATATGAAATATAAATTGATTAGTATATCCAATAAATTGAGTTCATCATTGTATGTATTGAGGAAAAAATTAACATCCACTGAATTGTGATTTTTATTTACAAACTGCATCCTTTGTGTGACACAAATTCTAAAACCAAATCCAATTGTAGGTATAATTTGAACAAATTCAACTCTTTACTTTCTTTTCTTGTTCCCATTTTGTGTTTATTAATCAACATGGGTATTATATTTTTTTTTTTCTGAGATAGCCCGGATGACTTATATTTTGTAAAGTTATGGTATAATACATCACTTGCTTCCTGAATTTATTCAAAAACCATTATTGCCTCCGGCACTTACATAGTATCTCATTAGGCTCATGAACTTACTTAAAGTGTAATGATTAAGTCCCTAAATCTTATAAAAACGTTATAAAGGTGTAAAAAATCGAAAGTTAATTTGTTTTAAAATATAGAATCGTGATTCATACCTTTATTTTTTAAGTTTTGACTTTTTTTTTATAAATTTAAACAAATTGAAATGTATATCACTTTAAACAAGTTCAGAGACTAATGAATCACTATAAGAGAGTTTCGGAGACCAATATGTAATTTTAAACAAATCTAGGTGGCGAATAGGTTACTTTAAACAAGTTGAGGGAGTTAACAAAACACTTTATAAGTTTAGGAGGCCAATCAACCTTTTGAGATAAGTTCATAAGCTATTAATGTATTCTAACCATTATAAAACAATTAATTGATTTATATATGAAAATTTAATTCAATTAAATTGAATTTTAATAGGTTAAAATGGAATACAATTTTAAAACTGAAAATTTGTACAGTTATAATGTAATAAATTTTGGAAAAATGGTAAGAGGTATATTTGACTAAATTTAATTAGTCTTGAAAATTCAATGAAATTAAATTTAATCGGTTATAATGTAAATAAATTTGAAACTGAAAATTCAATGAAATTAACTGTTACGGTTGAAAAGATTGATTTTTCCAGCTATAAAAGGCAAACAAAAGATGTTTAACCCAACACATAAAACTCTCTCTTTCAAAGTGAAAAGACAAACATAAAGAGAAAAGTATGTAATCAAACATCCTTTATTTCAAAGTTAATTTTGTTCTATTAGTTGAATTTTCAGTCATTACAACCATTTTATATTAAATTTTTAGGTCATCTGTCTCACCCATTTGAAGTGCTTGACAATCACCGAACGAAGATCAGTCTAAATGTGGACACATTTGATGGAGGACCTTCAAGATTATCTCACGGTTAAAGCTATGTATGCTAAGCGCAAACTAGCTTTTCGAAAGTCTTCCCGACTATGCGATATAGACAAAACTCAACCAGATCAAGTGAGTTGTCTGAGTTAATTTCAAATAATGGTTTCATATTTTTTTAGATCGATATATGTGGTTGGTAAAAACTTTATATTTTCAAATTTGGCCAATATCGATTTCAAAATGAAATTTTTTAACAATTAAAGTTGTTTAGTATCATATTTACTATGGAATTATATTTTTATTTTTTAAAATTATCATTTTGGAAGTTTTCTCTCTCTAAACATTAACTTTTATTTCATAAACAACAACACTTAAATAACTTCTAAATAAAAAAATAAAAAAATTAAAACTGATTAAAATATTATTTTTGAGGTTGTTCTGGGATAAATTTAAAAAAATGAAAATTTTGGCTGAATTAAGTGTAGTTGAAATTAAAAATAAAATTAGCCTAATTAATATTATGATGTTGGGATAAAATTAAAATTAAAATTACTTTACCAATATTTTAACATTGTATCGTTGCTTGGATTGATGGGTGCAGCGGTGAGCTAATTCACCTTTGAATCACACTTTACTGTTTCGAATATTCATTAAGATTTTCTCTCTAATCTAATTTAGTTCCGATTTTGTTTTTCTTATGAGCAGACAGAAGGCGAAGGAGATAAAGCGGCTGCGGCCACTGCCGACGGCGGCGAAAAGAAGGATGAACCGAAGCCTATTTCTGTTTACAAAATGGTCATGCATTGTGAAGGCTGTTGTAAGAAAATTAGAAGCGCTGTGAAGCATTTAGAAGGTGAGAATTGAATAGAGATTTCTTGTTTTTTTTCTTTTGTTTGTTTGGTTTGGTTTGATTGATTTGGATTGCCAATTGAAATTTGTGAGTTGTTGTTGAAGGTGTGGAGTCGGCGAAGACGGATCGTCAATCGAACAAATTGACGGTGACCGGGGAGGTTGACCCTGAGAAAGTGAAAGCCAGGCTGGAAAAGAAGATGAAGAAGGAAGTAGAGATTGTATCTCCGCAGCCGAATAAAGACGGCGGTGGTGGTGAGAAGAAACCGGAGGAGAAAGCCACCAAGAAGAAATCGGAGGTGAAGAAACCACCATCTAAAGAGGTATAATAATAATAATAAAAAAATTAATTTAAATTCGTTTCTGATTACGATGTGTTGGATGGAAGATTAAACTTTAATTAAAGTGATTTAACTAATTTGGATTTAATTAATGGACGCAGATTACGGTGGTTCTGAAAATCAAAACTCATTGTGATGGTTGCATTACCAAAATGAAGAAGATCATCCGAAAAATCAAAGGTAGATAAATTTTCAGAATATTTTAATCTCGGCGATTATACAAATATTTTTCAAATTATAACTGACGTTACCGATTAACAGGAGTTGAGAGCGTCGCAGTCGACGACGGAAAGGATCTGGTAACGGTGAAGGGGACAATGGAAGTTAAGGACCTCTTGCCTTACCTGTCGGAGAAGCTCCGGAGGAGGTCGATTGAGGTCGTTCAGCCGAAGACAGAAGAGGCCGTTCAGCCGAAGACAGACGAGGTCGTTCAGCCGAAGACAGAAGAGGCCGTTCAGCCGAAGACAGACGAGGCAAAGAAAGATTTCGGCGGCGACGGCGACGGAGGAGGCGAAAAAAGGAACGATGCTAAGAAAGTAGACGAAGAAGGTGAGAAAAAGAATGATATTAAGAAAGTAGACGGAGGAGGCGAGGAAAAGAAGGATGATAATAAAGAAGGCGCCAAAGCCGGCGAGAAAAAGAGTGATGGTAAGAAAAATCAAGCCGGAGCAGGAGAGAAAAAGAATGATGATAAGAAAGGCGATGAAAGAGGAGAAGAAGCAAAGGTGAAGAAGAAAGAAGCTCCAGCTCCGGCTCCGGCTCCGGCAACGGCAACGACAGCTAGTGATGACGGTGATGATACGGCGGAGGTAATAGAAGTGGATTATTATCCGGCATACGTTCCGACTCATTGGAATGACGGGATATTTTCTCAGAGGTACACTGTTGGCCTGCAACATCCGCAATACGGTTATGGATATAATTCGGTAAATCAAGGTTACCAGATTCCGATGTACAATAACAGATACATGCCACAAAGGTATTTTATTGAACCAACGTACAACTATCCACCAGAGAATCCAGTACAAATGTTCAACGACGACAATCCCAATGCTTGTTCCATCATGTAAAACGATGACGGGGAATGATATAGCCGGCCATCACGGCTATTGTAATTAATTTATGACAAAAAAATTGTTTCAAATTTGTTTTACAAGAGCCTCTGATTGTGTCAAATGGGTCGTGTTTGACGGGTTACTCCTATAAATCGTGTTGTCATCTCAGAAATTGGCACTCCTATGTAAAATTGAAAATGCATTACCAACTGTGATGTTATATATGCTAAGCAATTTTAAACAATTGATAAAAAAAAGTATGCATCAAATAGGATCTTTCTTAATGTATGGCCAAGTAAACATAGTAGCAGAGAATTGACTCACTTCTAAGTTATAAAAAAAACAATGAGTAGATGGACATTAGATAGAGGTGGTAATTTCTGACACAGAAGATGAGTTAGACTGATACAATTATCATTTTTCTTGTATTTATATCAGCGATAACTCTAACCCCCAATTAGATTCCCAGTTTCGAGTCGGAGAGGGTTTTTTTTTTTTTTTTTTTTCAGAACTAGTTTCTGCAAATTGTACGAGTATCTTTACTTTTTCTTTCTGGTCTGTTCCATAGTGACACAATAGCTCAAGTTTTTACATTGGGATAAATCAAGTAAGAGATTCAATAATTTTCTTTAGATTATAAGGTTATTTGAAGGAATTGTAAATCATGAGAAGAGTTTATAGTTGAAGTCATCTTTTGTAAGAGTTTGATTTCAAACAGTGTTTGGAAATCTCATTTTTGCTGGAATTTAATTCATTGAATTCTATTTGCTTGAATTTCATGTTTAGAAATAAAAAGAATTTGAGAATTGAATTCTTTCGCATTTTAGATTAAGTTGTATTGTGTATATATAATTTTGTTGGAATTCAAATGAGAATGGTTTCCAAAATCTCCTATTTAAACTGAATAAAGTTTTAAAATAGATGATTTTCTAGGAAAAGAAAGAAAGAAAGTTGTTTTATAAGTAAGCATATAAAGCACCGTATTTAATTGAATTTGTGCAAAAGGTTTGATTGACACCCTAAAATTTTAAATTATTTCAATATCCCTCTAACTTGCTTAACTAAACTTGCTAAAAACATAGTCAATTAATCACTTGTCGTAAAATAGTAAATTGCATATGGAAGGTTTATTCCATGCGCTTTGAAATGTTATTATATAATTCACAATCTTGGTCAACTGTAAAATTTGTTATCTTTGATATTAGAACCTCATACCTCAAATCTTAGTCGTTTGACCTTTTCAAGGCACGTACAATATGTCTTCTACATGCATCTTACTTCTTTGCCACTAAGTGATTAATTGGCTTTATTTTAAGCATGTTGAGGGATTATCGTGACATTTTGAGCAAGTTGAGGTAGTCTATTAGGACATTTTGAAAGTTCAGAAAGCAAATTAAACATTTTGGACAAATTCACACACAAAAAATAATTATTGAGCCTTTATTTTAGCATATTAAATTTTTTTACTTACTTTTTTTTATCAAATTAAACTCATGTTAATAAATTAGTTTTTTTTTTGAACCTGAAAGCGAAGCTTAAATAGATGATGGATTTGCATCCATATAAATAGTGTTCACAAGCCAGTTTGGCACAATAGTTGAAAAGAAATCGCTAGCATTGGAACAGGCAAGCCTAGCTACCAAATGAGCCGCACTGTTCGCTAAACGAGAAATAAAAGCTAATTTAAAAGATGGGGTGGATCTTAACAGGACTCGACAATCTTCCACAATCATACCAAATTCAGAAATGTCCTGCTTTTCAGAGTGAATAGCATCAACCACAGCCTTAGCATCAGATTCAAAAATAACAGCAGAAAAACCCATATTAGCAATCCATAATAAACTCGTGCGGATTGCAAGAGCTTCAATGACACGTGCCTCCTTAATACTTAGGATAAGACCAGTGGCGGAGCCAGGACTCTACAGTTGGAGGGGCTGAAATGAATTTTGTGGCCAGTGCTAGATCCATTTATATGGAATTAGAGGGTAATTTTCTAAAGTCGAAACCATTAGGGCAGAGCAAAAAAATTTGGCCTTCAACACGATAAAATGATGTCATTTTGATGCGTCAGAGGTTAAATATTAAAAGATTAATGTGCAGAAATACCCCTAACGTTTTAGGTGAGGAGCAATTTTATCTCTAACGTCTAAAATGATGTAATTTTACCCCTAATGTAGATAATTTGGGTCAATTTAAGAAATAATAATTTATCAAATTGTCTTATCGATCATGAATCTTGTCATCTATGACACGTGCGTCATTTTATCAGTAACAAATCACAAACTTATATTGCAATGTGAAAAAAATAAAAAAAAATAAAAATATATATTGTCTTTCGTAAAAAAAACACAAAGACATAATTCATAAACCGGACCATAAAATATGAAATGTAAATCCTAAAAACTTAAATTATTTACTGATTTATATAGTAAAAGATATAATGTGATGTTAAATATTGATGTAGCCTATAATATAATTTCTAATGTAGGGATTTGTGGGCTATTAATGAAATATAGAATTTTCAAAGAAGTTGAAATATACAGTGATTTATATAGTAAAAGATATAATGTGATGTTAAATATTGATGTAGCCTATAATATAATTTCTAATGTAGGGATTTGTGGGCTATTAATGAAATATAGAATTTTCAAAGAAGTTGAAATATAGAGTATATTATATATATAAATAAAAGAAGAAGTAGATGATTAAAATAATTATAAGGAGAGTTGGGGAAGTATAGAGAGAGAGAAACGGTAAAGGTTGTAGAATAGCGGGTAAATTTCATCAATGGTGTACAACTTTTGTCCCATTTCATAATTTGGTGTACAATCTTCAATTTGTCTCAGTAATATATACGACCTTATAGGTGACCTCCCACTATGATGTACAACAGGTAAAAATGACCGGTCAACGCTCAGTCGGTACCACCTCAGCTTTGACCGGTCAAAACGTTAAAAAAAATTTAAACACTTAATATAAAATTACTTTTATACCCCTATCTCTTATCTATTCATCTTTTTCTCTCTAACCTCTCTCTCTCTCTAACCTCTTTCACTCTCTTCAATCAAACACTCCTAGCAATTCTATATGGAAAACAACAAAAAAAAAATTCATTGCAGCTCTCAAAATGAAAAAAAATGATAAAAAATATAATTGAAATCATTACAAATTGTTTCTCTGGAACTGAAACTTCCAAACCTTCACCGCCATTATTTTTTATTTATTTATTTACTAAACCTTCACCACCATGTGATTGGCATTATTCTTCTATCTCACATATTAAAATTGAGCGTTCACAGGTGTCGATTTTTCATCGTATGATTTTGCCCATACTCGAATTTTGCTGTCTGTTGAGCCGGTGTACACTGCTCGGTCGGCGGAGACCACAACCATGTTGATCGCATCATCGTGAACTTTAACTGACTCTAAACACCGAAGACGCTCTCTATGAAATCGGAATAGATTAAGCCATGATATGTGGGTTCTTTCTAGTTCATACAAAATTATTTACAGTCTTAATTTCTTGTTCATTGAGAATCATTAGTCTTAATTTTCACTTTATCTATATGTTAGTGATTTTATTTTTATTTTTGACTGAATATCTTCCAAACTACCTAGTAAACCTGCAACCTTTTAGAAGCAGCAGCAACAGGCATCCAGGAATGGCGAACTAAAACCCAAGAAGAGAATCGTTGATGACGACTTCGGATTAAGTCCCAAAAGATGAATAGGAGTTTTGTTTGGCAGAGAAGATGCATTTCAGGTGAGAGAAGGGGGGAGATAGAGCTTTGCAGTCTATTCTAGAGAGAGAAAGAAAGAGAGGAGAGAGAGTCTAGAAAGGGAAAGGAGAATGCAAAGAGAGAGCAAGAGAATTAATAAAGAAAATAAGTATTTCTTAAATAAGGGTATATAAGTAATTTATATAAAAAAATTATTTTTTGACCGGTCAAAGCTGAGGTGGCACGTTGACTGAGCGTTGACCGGTCATTTTTACCTGTTGTACACCATAGTGGGAGGTCACCTATAAGATCGTACATATTAGTGAGACAAATTGAAGGTTGTACACCAAAGTGTGAAATGGGACAAAAGTTGTATACCATTGATGAAATTTACCCGTAGAATAGCTGTAAAGAGTTAATTTGTTAATAGAAATAACAAATCATTAATAAAAGGAAAAATTACAAAACTAGGTCAAATGGGAGGTCCATTTATATATTTAACCCATTTACTCAACCTATTACATATCTAGACTTATTTTGTGTGACTTTCCAAAAATACCCCCAATATTTACGCGCGGCTCGTCCCATCCCGTCTGACTTCGCATATTCCATACTATGCGAAGTCTGCGAAGTAAATGTTTGGGTTTGCTTGATGAATTTAGTTCGCATATGCGAAGCCTGGATGTGTTTTGAAGCTAATTCGCGAAGTGGTATATAACAAAAAAGGGCAAACAACAACGGATTCTAACATTCAAATCATAACATTATCAAAATTTACAACAAGATTGCCACAATAACAACATTCAAATCATAACATTATCAAAATTTACAACAAGATTGCCACAATAACTAATCCGGTACCAATTTTGAAACGAAGATTACTCATCCGCTTTAAAATTGGCACCGGATTAAGTTAGGTCCACTTTGAAGATTGGCACCATAGGATGGACGTGTCCCATGGTGCACCCCGAGATTGACACAATCTCTCCTAACGAATCATTTCAGGAGTGAATGTGTCAATCTTGGGGAAGTTCATCCCTATACAGGAAGGAAAATCATCTTCCCTGCAGCCCAGTACGTCACCTTCCAGAAAGGGATGTTACGTATTCAACCATCTACAGAAAAAATTAACCGTGTTAGTTATGAAAAAGGACGATTTTGGATTCGCGAAATGAAAATTAGCGAAGCATGCGAATGTAAATGTGCATGGGAAGAGGTGATTTTACTTCGTATAACGATTTTTTCGCGAAGTCTGCGAGGTCTGAAATGTGACTATCTACGTCGCATATCGATGCTTTCGCGAAGTCTGCGAGGTCTGAAACGTAAGGATCTATTCGCAGACTTCGCGAACTAATAGATTCGCGAGGTAGATCCATACGTTTCAGACTCTTTCTCTTCGCAGAACGTCGCGAATTCATCGATTCGCGAAGTAGATCATCAAGTTTCAGGCTCGTTCTCTTCGCAGATCTCCGCGAATTCATCGACTACGCGAAGTGAATTCATGGAAAACGCAGGAAAAACAGCAGATACTTACATTTTTCGCTCCTAACAATATGATAACCTGGGAAGAACGACGGAAATAACGTAGAATAACCATTTCTGGAATGGTAACAAGAAGAAAGAAACCAATTAACGAACAGGAAGATGAAGAACCATGGCTTCGTTTTCTAGGGTTAGTGTCACACCCGACCCTTAAACGACCTCAATCGGCATCGGGTGCGAAATAGAAAGATCACCATCGGCACTTAAGAGTCTCCAAAATTAACCAAATACCATAAGTTTCACATTTTCAAGATTCCTCTTAGATATATGCTGAAATAATAACTCATATTCCTACTACATTAGTCCTTCAAGAAACTCCAACATATTTTCCAACTCCATTATATTACAATTGGAATACTAAATTTCTAATGATAATTCTAACCATAAGCCTCAACTTTCAATCTTCGCCTAATCGGCCGGTAACCTTCTCTATATCTTGTATTTTCTCACCTAAAAACATTAAAACATTTAAAACAGTGAGACAGAAATCTCAGTAAGCAATTATCAACTACATAAAGTACGTATACTCAAAATAACTATATATATATAGTTTAATTTTCAAAATGCATCATCTAAAATTCATATTCTTAATGATGAACACTTTATGGATTAAACCATAGTAAAATACTTAAAATAATACGTTTAACCAAATATGTACTTTAAAATATCATAAGCTTGTTATAAGCATTATTTCTCAAATATCACAATATAAATAAGTTTGCAATTAACCGTATTTGATAAATACTTTATAAACTTTATCTTAATAAAATACTTCATAAACTTTATATCAATAAATGATTCACCAACTGTATCCCAATAGATATTTCACAAAACATATATCAATAAATACTTCGCAAATCGTATATCAATAAATCCTTCACAATTCGTATCCATCGGAGAGATAATCCCCGTATGTATCAATCCCCACAATATAATAGAATCGAGATATCTCATAATTTGCCTAGCCCGCATGGTCTTACTCAACACTTCTTTGCCATACCCGATAGGTCTTTCAACTGTGTACACAGGCCGTATTTCTCACTAAATACGGACTTTAATAAAAACCACCTATCCGGATTACTCTTGATGGATACTAAAAATATTATATTATAAAATTATAACATGCTCAAATCTCTTTTCACAATCAAATTTCATAATTTTTTCAAAACCATAAACCATAAACTATTTGGCTTCCGCAAAAGAGCCACAATTATTCAAATATTCTCTAAAAATTGTTCAAAATACAAAATCATCTAAAATCAAATACTCCTTTAATATAATTAAAATCAGAAATATATATATATGTAAAAATATATATATAACTCATAAATCAACATCATAAAATTTTCAAGCACTTTCCTTCAATTTCATTCTTCAAAATATTAAATCATAAACCATTATTAACTAAAATCACCAATAAATAATTTAAAATATACTTATCAACACTAACTTCAATTTCTTATAATAAGCACATAAATCATCATATAAAAATACTTTATTTCTATAATTCATAAATTCATCAAAATTTCTATTTTAATAATCTTTAATTAAAACTAAAATTTACTTTGAGAAATAAATCTATAGAAAATCACTTAATATATATGTACACATTTCTTCATAAATCAACTTTAATAAAGTTTCTCAATACATTTTTCTTTAATTCTACTCCTCAAAATACCAAATCTTACACAACTATTAATCAAATATACTAAGTTTATCAAAACAAAATCCAAATCATGTATATATAATTATATATTATGGGTTAAAATTAACATGAAAATACATATATAATTATTTGAACTTAACTTTAAGCTCATGTTAAAAACTAATTCATAAAAACTCCAATTAATCAAATGCATGTCAAAAATCACCACAAAAATTCAATTTTCTGGGAAATATAGAGTTGTATATATATATATATATATATA
The DNA here is from genome assembly GCF_963576675.1 of Euphorbia lathyris. Lineage (NCBI taxonomy): Eukaryota > Viridiplantae > Streptophyta > Magnoliopsida > Malpighiales > Euphorbiaceae > Euphorbia > Euphorbia lathyris. The sequence continues at coordinate 21,989,605 of NC_088910.1, read as the reverse complement.
TATATATATATAAACTCAAAAGGGTAGTTGATAATTACTTACTGAGATTTCTGTCTCATCGTTTTAAATGTTTTAATGTTTTTAGGTGAGAAAATACAAGATATAAAGAAAGTTACCGGCCGATTAGGCGAGGATTGAAAGTTGAGGCTTATGGTTAGAATTATCATTAGAAATTTAGTATTTCAATTGTAATATAATGGAGTTGGAAAATATGTTGGAGTTTCTTGAAGGACTAATGTAGTAGGAATATGAGTTATTATTTCAGCATATATCTAAGAGGAATCTTGAAAATGTGAAACTTATGGTATTTGGTTAATTTTGGAGACTCTTAAGTGCCGATGGTGATCTTTCTATTTCACACCCGATGCCGATTGAGGTCGTTTAAGGGTCGGGTGTGACACATTGTCATCATTCTCTTTCACGCCCGATGCCGATTGTGGTCGTTCCGGGTCGGGTGTGACAGTTAGGAAGTTGCAGAATCAAAAGATGAAAAGAGAACTTCATTGTGATTTGGAAACATGGTGCAGATTTCATGCAATTTAAAGGCAAATAGGAAGATCAAAAGTCTTCAAATCATTAATGGAGGAGCCAAACCGTTTTCGCGCACCAAGGAGAACAGGGGAGAGAAACCGATAGAGTGAGGGGAAGTGGGAAGGGTAGGGGTATTACGGGAAAGTCACATAAAAACAATCTAGATATGTAGTGGGTTGAGTAAATGGGTTAAATATGTAAATGGGCCTCCCATTTGACCTAGATTTGTAATTTTCCCTTAATAAAATTGTGTACAGATGAGGAACAATTTGTCCTTTATTGTTTTAAACCATTAAAGTAAGACGACGTAGTTTAACTTAGGGCTTCAAAAAAACATAAAATAAATTAACAGAGATGGGGGCGCAGCAGCCCTCAGGGGTGGAGCTACCGGAACCACCCCTTCCTGGGGTGTTCCGGCGGGCCGGAGGGTCGGTCGACCCTCCGCGACCCCTTTGGCTCCGCCCCTGGATAAGACTGCTACTACAAAAGAGAAATGCTCCCATTTCGTCCCTAATAACCGCTCCCATGCCGCTGCTCTCTAATTCATTAAAAATGGCCCCGTCGATATTGCATTTGATAAAGCCCAGGCTAGGCGTGTTCCATCTATGTTGAGGATTTGGCGTAAAATGGTTACCTCTCATCTATGTGCCCTGTGTATGTTGGAGTGGTTGGACGTCCGTCGTCGGGGCCGTCTGTATGTGCGTTGCTTGTGTGTCGATTGCCCAACGCTGGCGCCTTTTATTGATAGGCTTTCATATCCTGAACAACCTCCAAGCTGAATTGCCACGTCGTGTCTGCCGGCCACCATCTCATGTGCCACAGGACTCTGTTTCTGTGGTCCCAGATTGCTTTGAGTGCACAACAGATTCTAACTATTTCTTCCAGATTTGAGCTGCTCAAGGCTTGGAGAAGCCACTCGTCAATATATCTGTTATCCACTCTAGGCACAGGAAGACCCGCTACATGCCAAATGTCACATGCGAAACAACAATCAACAAATAAATGGTTATCCGTCTCTTCTTGCTCCACACTTACTGGGCATTCAGTTGAAATGGGGACTCTTCTCTGGGCCAACCGAGTTCTAGTGGGTAAGCACTTTGAACACAGACGCCAAATAAACTGTTTCAACTTAGGGGGAATCATCAGCTTCCACAACCTCTTCCAACCCTCCTGGGCTCTGCTAGCTTCTACTAGCCCCATACCTGACAAGTAGCCTGAGTGAACATTGTAGTGTCCATCCCTTGACCAATGTCAGATCCTCACATCTTCCCCTGCATTGTATGGCAAGATAATATCACTAATAGCCTCCACTTCCACTTCGCTAAAGCAGCCGTGTAGTCTCTGCATATCCCACCCTCTCCCATTTTCAAGCAACAAGTCCTCTACCATCAAATTCTCCATTCTAGGGACCAAAAAGGAATTTATGCAAAAACCCTCTAGATTAGGAACCCATTCATCCTCCCAAACTCTGATTGATCTACCATCTTCCACTCTCCATCTAACCCCTGTTTTCAATATACTAATGCCTTCCCATATGCTTCTCCAAACCATACTAGGATTATTGCCTAATTTGGAGAGAAGTAAGTCCTCCCTAGGGTAATATTTAGCTTTGAACATTTGACTCACTAAAGTATTTGGGAATTTTAGTAATTTCCATCCATATTTACCTAACATTGCTAGGTTAAATACATGTAGATCCTTAAAACCCATCCCACCTGAATCTTTAGGTCTACACAATTTACCCCAATCAAACCAATGAATGTTTCTTCTGCCCTCAGGTTTCATACCCCACCAAAAAGAATTCATTAATTTTTGTAGCTCATCACAGATAGATAAAGGTAAAAGGAACGTACTCATACAAAAGGTTGGCAAGGCTTGAACCACAGACTTAAGAAGCACCTCTTTCCCTGCCTGGGACAGGAATTTGAGACCCCACGCCCCAAACTTCTTGCGAAGCCTATCAATTAGGAAAGCGAAAATCATGTATTTGGAATGCCCAATAAGTGATGGTAAACCCAGATACCTGCCTGTGTCGAGAGGAGTACGCACCCCCAATAATGCTTTGATCTGTAATCGCGAAGGTTCAGACACATTAAGACTGAAGAAAACCCCTGATTTGCTCAAGTTTACTATCTGACCCGAAGCCACTTCATATTCAGACAGGATGTTCATGACCTTTCTAGTCTCATCGATAGTTGCCCCAAAGAACAAAAAGCTGTCATCAGCAAAGAAGAGGTGTGTTACTGCCGGTGCCCTTCTGCAGATCTTACACCCTGAAATAAGCCCTTCTTCTTCAGCCTTTCTGATAAGTTTAGATAAGACTTCAACACACAGGATAAACAGGTAGGGAGATAGGGGATCCCATTGCCTCAATCCTCGACCAGGGACAACTTGGTCAGAGCACTCCCCATTTATTGCCACCTTGTATTTCACAGTTGTTATGCATAGCATCATCCAGCCAATCCAGGTTTCATGAAAGCCCATTCTCCACATAACTATTTTAAGGAATTCCCAGTCAACTCTATCATAGGCCTTGCTGATATCAATTTTTAAGGCAACCTGCCCATTCTTCCCTCTATTCAATCTCTTCATATAATGTATGCTTTCAAAAGCCAATTGCACATTGTCAATTATAGACCTTCTAGGAACAAAATCAGATTGAGTTTCACTAATAATCATAGGGAGAACCCTCTTCAGACGATTTTCTAAGGCCTTTGCAATTATGTTGTAGATGACATTGCACAGGGCGATAGGTCGAAAATCCTTCAGCATTCTAGGATTGTCAACCTTTGGTATCAGAACAATTGTGGTATCGTTTATTCCACTTGGAAATTCCCCCTCACTAAGCCACTTTGCGCAGGCTGCTCCCACATCTGCTCCCAATGTATCCCAAAAAGCTTGAAAGAAACCTGGATTTAGCCCATCAGGGCCAGGGGATTTGTTAGGACTCATAGAAAATAGAGCTTGTTTGAACTCTTCCTAAGTAAAAGGAGCAACAAGTGATTCATTCATGTTAGGACTGATGCACGTGTCAATTACCTGCACAGTGTCACCCCTACTCAAATTCGAGGCCGAGAAAACATCCTGAAAGTAACTCTGTGCCTGGTCCAATAAATTGGCTTGGTTATCAATGACATCCCCATTCTCATCTGTCAAAGAGGTAATTGAATTCTGTTGACGTCTAGTTATGACACTATCATGGAAAAACTATTTGTTTCTGTCCCCTTCTGTCAGCCAGAAAACCTTAGCCCTCTGCCTCCAATAACTCTCATCAGCTTCCAGGGTATCATTAAGTTTTCTTTTGGCAAGGAAATAAGCGGCAATGGAGTCCCTGTTTCTACTACCATGTAATCTTTCCATTTGGGTCCTCCATTTCCTAATTTGGCTTTTGAAACGCATATTGAAACTCTTTCCCCACACTTCCATTTTCTGCACACACTCCTCCAAATTCTCCTGAACTGGTTTGCCCCTCTGGCTTCTCTAGTGACCTCTGACCAGATTATTGAACTCCTGCTCTTTAAGCCAAACCTCCTCAAAATGAAATCTCCTTTCTCTGCTTCTGCTTCTCTCTCTTTACAGATTAAGGAAAAGCGGAAGGTGGTATGAATACCCAGTCATACAAGTTTTGAGGTGATGATTGTAAAAGTGATTCAGCCACTCAGCCGAAGCAAAACCCCTGTCCAGTTTTTCTCTAACCCAGAGCTCGGACCCTCTACCTCTTTCCCAAGTAAAACGGTTACCATTCAGAATCAGTTCGCTCAGCCCACACTCCTCAATTGTTTTGGCAAACTCCTACATTAAGGGGTTAGGGTATATCGCTCCACCCAGCTTTTCATCAGAATTCAGAATACAATTAAAATCTCCAATCACTACCCATGGGACAGAAACATCCCTGGCTAATCTTCTCAGTAATTCCCAAGACTCTCCATGCCTACTACGATCAGCAAAACCATAGAAGCCCACCAATCTCCAATCCCCCTGAGAGGAATCAGTGATAATTGCCTCAATATGATGATCAGAGAAGCTTTTGATCACCACCTGAATCCCTGCTTTCCACAACAAAGCTAACCCTCCACTACGGCCTCTTTTACTGACTGGGAATGCTCCCTCAAACTTTAATTGTTGTTTTAGCAAACTTACTCTCTGATCCTCTACTAGTATTTCCATCAAAAATACAATATTAGGGCTTTGGGATGAAATCAGCTCCTTTAAGGAGCGAACTGCCCGGTGGTTTCCCAGGCCATGATAGTTCCAGCTTAAACAACTCATTCCCCCCGGCGGCCCTGTTCTTTAGGGCTCGCCGAACCAGTTTTTGTGGAACTCCCCTTATCCTTTCCAAGAACATAGACTTCCCCCTCCTGCATATCCTCTCCCTCCCCATCTCTTCCCTTTCCCTTTTCCTCCCTTCTTCTCTTTCTGACATCATTTAATTCCATCTTAGTATCTTCCCCCTTATCTCCCTCCTCCTCACCCCCATCCCTTTACCCTCATCGTTCGCTAAAGGTTTAAAGAAAGGCCCTGTAGATGGACAGATCATAACTTCTCTCTCCCCCTCCCTCACTTGTTTGTTCATCCCCCTCACTTCCTTCCCTCTCCCTGTGTTAGTTATATCCCGCATAACTCCCATTCCCCCTCCCCTCCCACCTCCGAACCCCCTCAACCCCCCTCCCCCATTGCTAACAATTAACCATTTTGCCCCACTATTGTCTCCACCTCTTCTGACTGGGGCTTTTAGCCATTCCCCCCACTCTCTCTGAATCTCACCCCCCTGCATATTGAAAACTCTCTCACAAAAGCGTTCTGTATGCCCCAAGCAAAAAATACCTAACCGCTCATATTTGAAAGTAGCTAAAGACCACACATTTCCAGTGCTCTTCAGGCTTTTAAACCTTTTCAACGGGCGTTCATTGTCCAGACTGACTCTGATACGCATAAACTGTCTGTGGATACCAGAATTATTATTTATGTCATACTCCTCAAAGGTCCCTAGAAAGTTTCCTAGTTGTTTGCCAACTAATTCAGACATAGTCCCCACAGGAAGGCCATAAATTTGCACCCAAATAGAATAATTCAGTAAATTCACCTCATCTATATGAACACCCCAATTCCAGACATTCATAATCAATATGTAATTGTCAAACGACCAAGGACCTCCAGCAATCACCCTATCTCTATCCATCGGACGAAGAAATTCAAAAGAATAAAGGTTAGAGATTACCTCTTGAATGTCAACACCTCTAACTGGTCTCCATAAAACCGCCAGCCTGTTTCTCATGCTCAAGAAGTTGAGTGGTCTGTCCACCACAAATCGTCCCAAGAAACGGAGCCCCGCATCAGTCACCACTTCTGGAGCGGGTGGTGTGAGCAATTCAAGGTTCCCTCCTTCCTCCCCTTCAATTCTGAGCCTCTCTAATTCCCTTTCCATTTCCAATAACTCCAAGAATCAGCCCTGAACCAATTGCACACAGAGCAAAAAAAAACCCCAAAAGTTTGCTGGAACTAGAAATACCAAAACAACACCGCCCCCTGTTACAGAAACTTAGCCGCAAATACACAGCCTCCCACCTTGTTCGTAGGAGTACGAACCTCTCAACCTCGCTACACTCTCCTCACGGTTCCTTCGCTCCCACCCACATCAAAATCCAGCGTCGATTTAGGTTAAACGCAACAGTTTGACAAAACGCAAGAAACCGACAAAACGGAAACAAAAACTCACAGACAGGCTGAGACTACCTTCACCGGCGGCGGAAAGGACCCTCTCACCGGCAGCGACTCACGGCGACGGCGCTGCCCTGGTAGCGCAGGCGACGGCGGTCACGCGGAGGACGATTTCGAGAGAGACGCGTTTTCGTATTTCCTAAAATTAAAAGTGTTACATGTTTCATTTGTATCTAAAATTAAATTATATTATAGTTTTACATCGCAAGTAAAGTTGTACCATTTCTCTACACTCCATTACAAATATAAAAGGCTTATAATATTCATTTATCCTATGAATTTGGTTAAAAAGTGATTGGTTTTCTTAACTTTTAAAATGTTCCAATAATCTTTTCAACTTATATACAAAGTCTAGTTAGCCTCGTGACCTTATTAAAAACTGGATAATTAATTTATTAGTCCCTATATTTTAACAAAACACACTGTTTAGCCCCTGTATTTTCAAAAATACGTGGTAAGTCTCTAACCTTTTTCTCGATGAACTGTTTAGCCCTTAGCGTTTTTCTTGGTGAACTGTTTAGTCCCTACCATTAGATTCTCATAAAAATTCTGTTAGTCAATTTGGATTTGCTTTCTTCTTTTCCTTTATTTTCCTTTCCTTTAAACTCTATTGCATCTGAAATCAACTTAAATCAACTTTGAGTGTTCTTCTTCTTGATTTTCTTTTTAATCGTTCAAATTCGTAAGTATTAGGTCTGTTCTTTTTCTTGTTCTCCATACAAATAGCTTCTTCTTCTGAATTGGATTTCCTCTTCTAAAATTTGAAGGTAAATAGTAAAGGGTAATTTAGTCATTTCTGAATTCATAAACGGTAAAAAATCTAACAAACAGACGGAAGGACTAAACAACTCACTGAGAAAAAGGTTAGGGACATTACCATGTGTTTTTGAAAATACATAGACTAAACAATGTGTTTTGTCAAAATTTAGGGACTAATAAATTAATTACCCTTAAAAATTATATCTTTTTATAAAAGTATTTTTCACATGAATTCTAATGACCACGTGAATTTGGTCATTCACTGTAAAATATAATTTTTAATATTAAAGCAGAGCTTATTAAAATAATACAGAGATCAATTTTATTAGATTACTTTTTTTTTTTTATCAACGGCTTGTATTAAAGACTAGTATTATTAGCAGGGTGTTACAATTGGTATCAAAGCCGACTCTCCACGTACGATGTGTGGTTCGGGGACGAACCAGGCGGAAGCTGGTGGGCCTGTAACGATCCGGTCCGGAGTGGGTGGCGCCGGGGTAAGAAGGCCTGAGCAAAGAGCAGCCCTAAAGGATGGCGATGGGGGCAGGAATGAACTGAATCCCACATCGGAAGAGGGAGTGATTGGGGCTTATTAGTAAGATGTGAATCCAATACATGTAGACGCGTTTTAAAGCCGTGAGGCCCAATGTGTTGGAATTGGGCCAGAGCGGACAATATCTACATGGTATTGGATCAGGGTGTTACAATTGGTATCAAAGCCGACTCTCCATGTACAATGTGTGGTTCGGGGACGAACCAGGCGGAAGCTGGTGGGCCTGTAACGACCTGGTCCGGAGTGGGTGGCGCCGGGGTAAGAAAGGCCTGAGCAAGGAGCGGCCCTAAGGGATGACGATGGGGGCAGGAATGAACTGAATCCCACATCGAAAATGGAGAGGGAGTGATTGTGGCTTATTAGTAAGATGTGAATCCAATACATGCAGACGCGTTTTAAAGCCGTGAGGCCCAATGTATTGGAATTGAGCCAAAGCGGACAATATCTACATGGTATTGGATCAGGGTGTTACAAAAAGTTTAGAAGCAAGAGCATCTCCAATCAAGGTGGGTCGATTATACAGTCTACCGAACCAAACTGATTAAATTTAGTTTTTTCGTTTCATTTTTTACCCTTCGATTTAGTCGGTTTTAATTTTAAGTGTATTTTGCTATTTGGTGTGGTTGAGTTTGATTTTCCTAAAAAAAAATGGCTTTATGATAAAATGGCTTTTCAGGGTAAATTCTTAGATAAAATAGAAAAATAAACACGTCACAAGAATATATTATTTTTAATTTACTTGTAAAAATCTAGTGTACATATTATACATCTTTGTTTTTCATTAAATGTCATTACTAGAATCTGGATATAAATACAAAAGAAATTAAATTTTATTACATCATTGATATTCCATTACTGATACTTGAAACATCATACTAACATAATTTTAACAAAGTTAACTACATCAAAATAATGGTCAATAACTTCAAAATGTAAAATTTTAACAATTAAAGTTATTTAAAGTCGTTGTTGTTGTCACTTGCATCTGGTTAATCTGATATTATAGAAATGAATAAATCTTTAAGGAAGTTTCTCCTTCTATTTAGAATTCGAAGATCATCCTATTTCGAATGATTCGAGAGTCCTTTTCCACTTCTAAAGGTTTTTGCTTTTCATGGAGAGATGATGGTATCTTATCCCGTCTTCTGGCTTCTCCTAGGCCGCCCCCGGCTCCCAACATTATTCCGGTCCATTGTCTTAAACCTCCTCCGGGCTGGGTTAAAGTCAATGTGGACGACTCTACTTTTGGCACTCCAGGCGAGGCAGGTGCGAGAGGTATTTTTCGCAACTATCGAGGATTTTCCAAAGGTTGTTTTGCTTTTTCTACCCCTCATTCTTTTGCTTATATGGCTGAATTGAGAGCCGCTATTTTTGCAATTGAACTTGATTGGGAGAAAAATTGGCATCAGCTTTGGGTTGAGTCAGACTCAATATACGTTGTTAATCTGCTTAGTCATCGTTCCATGGATGTTCCTTGGAGTATTCGTCAAGAGTGGTTGCATTATCTCAACATTTGCTTTAGGATGAACATTCTTTTTTCTCACATTTTTAGAGAAGGAAATAGAGTTGCTGATGCGCTGGCTAAGTTTGAAATCTCTTCCTCAGTGATCAATTGGTGGCATTCAGCTCCTGCTTTTTGCCACAGGTTTATCAATGATGACATTTGTAGTATTTCTCACTTACGTTTTTCTTGACTTTCCTAAACTTTTCGCCTTCCCCCTTCTTTTGTTTATTCTCCTTCTTATTCTCTTGTTCAAGCACTCATTTTTTTCTTTTATTAATTTATTACGGGTTTGTCAGTTCTTGGGCCATGGAGGCTCCCCGCCCAAGTTCTATCTCGACCCAATTTCTATAAAAAAAAAAATTACGTTTTCGATTTTTTAAATCACCATTTTTAGAGTTTTTTTTTTTTTTCAATTTAAACAATCATTTTATCTCACTTAACTAAACAACACTTAAATACCTTTGAAACTAAAAAGTTCCAAAAAAAATTAAAGTTGTTTAAAATATAATTTTTATTAATTTTATAATAAATGATTACCTGTTATTAAAATGATTAATGTTGAGTAATTTTTATAGTAGTAAAAGACAAAATTGAATAATTTTATGTCATGTTTTGAAGTAAATACTTATAATGTTAATAACTTGAGTGACCACGAGTATAATTTACTAAAAAATGTAAATGAAATCATAGACATCATTTTTTGTTGTTACAAATCACATATATCATCAAATCATAATTGGGTACTTCTGCCGGCCACATGACTTATACTGTATAAATTATGATAGGTTGACATAAATTGATGAGGGTCGTATGTCTTGTTATTGAAAAGTCAATTACTAAGATAATATAGAAATAATTATTGAAGATTGAACAAAACTAGGAAAAAAAAAAAAAAACAAGCACAAATTCAAGCAACAAATGGAAATGAATTAATATTATTAATCAGTCTTTCCTTTTGATGCATGTCTAAAAAGTGAAATTAAATAGAAGTAAACAAGGGAATATGAACAGTATTCATGACAGATAAAATAAAATTTGATGCAGCGACCGAGAGTTTTAAACCGTAAACTCACAAAGGCTAACAACTTATCTAGCTAAACTAGAAGGAGTGGATCCTAATTCATGGACTAAATCCATAGGAATATGAAATCCCCCATTGTTGAAGGTGAAAACCTTAACAAATTTCACAAGAAAGAAGATGATAAATTGTATTTCATAAAAGTTACCTATTACAAAGAGAAAGAGATGAATTTATATCATCTCAAAAACCTAATTGCCAAATTACAAAAGGGTAAATTGTCTAGCTAATTAAAATACAAATCTAAAGGGTAAAGTAGGGTTAATGGTAAAGGGGTGGCATGCTTGTAAATAAGGAGTGGTAGAGTTGTAAACAGGGAGTGGCAAAGGTGTAATTAAAGAGTGGTCCCAAGCATGAAGAACTTGGTAAAGAAGTTTACTCCATGCGGGACACGCCCCGCGTGGGTCTTGATACGCCCCGCGTATGAGGAGGCACGCCCCGCGTGTTCGAGCTCCTGGAACTGGTTCTCTTTGAAGGTTCGATCCACGCCCCGCGTGCTGGACAACACGCCCCGCGTGGAATGCCTAAGAGACCCCTCTTCCCACGTGGTTTCCTCCTTTCTCTTGGCTACGGAGTCACGCCCCGCGTGTCCTCTCTCACGCCCCGCGTCCAGGGACAAAGTGTCCTCATCATTCTCCTCTTCTTCAAAAGAGTTGGCCCCCAACTCAACTATAGAATAAGAATTGTGCTCGGTAGGTATTAGCCACTCCATATATTGCTGGCTTCTCCTTCTCTTTATGAATTCTTTCCACACCTCAACTCGTGTATTGTCCCTGGTGCTCATCCCCCATAATACTTGCCATAATCTCCGACCGACATCGAACGGAATATCTCGACGGAGTTGATCAAACCAATCTGTTCCAATGTCTTGGAAGCTCCTCCACACTCCCACGACATGTCTAACCGACCAACCCCGGATCTCCTCTTTCTCCACTTCACGAACATGGCCATTAATCACGACGTTATTCCGCTCATAGCCGACATCAAATGGGATGTCCCGACGACACTTATTAACCCACTTCGTAGTGATCCCAAGAGCACTTGTATCGATCCCTTCTTTGTCTTGGGTTAACAATCTCACGGCTTCTCGAGTCGCCTCATCACTAACTTGGCCACTATCCCGCCATTCTTGAATCTCTTCCATTCTCTCTACCTCATCCGGACGGCCATTCCCGTTCACCAAATATTCTTTGAAGCTTACTTTCTTCACCATCACATCACTCCTCATTGACTCCTCATAGGGTTGATGTCCCCTCAACAAACATAACATATATCCCAACACATGCACCTCAATCAAGAACAAAATAATAAGTTCCGAATTTAGCAAGTGAGAGGCTCGGTTCATTCCGGATGTGCGTGTGCTAAGAATCTCCTTTCTTCCTAGAGGCGTCACAACATACCCTTCATCCGTTTCCTTTAAGCTCAAGCAACTATGAGGAAGACATATCACACGACCTCCCGGATCCCACACAATGTCACGTGGTATCTGCCCCAAAGGTAGAATGCCCCGTGGTTGTCCGTTGAGAGACATATACTCCCCATCTTTGGACGTTGGTCCCACGTCTCCACTTTCCTCCATTCCCTTTCGGAACTCTCGCTCATAGTAGTCAAGTTCATCATCATTAAGTAGCTCAATTTCGAAGTTTCCTTCTCCATCAATCTCCTCTCCTAGATCATCTTCTCCTTGACCATACACTATTTCACTTCCCTCTTCATCCACAATCCGCTCTCTCCCACGACCTATCGTTCCTATTGGCTTCTCTCCATAGCTCAAGCCGACTATCCCACGTGCTAAGCCGCTTGACTCACAAGACATGCAACCACCCAACATGGTTGAACCACCAACATCTCTCCCATCACCATAACCATCAACCTTCACACATAGTGTGATTTTCTCACTCCCACCAAGCATCTCATTGAAGTTATGTTCAAGGGGCATTTCATCAAACACCAAAGGAGCATCCCTTGCAACATGGGTTTCTCCAACACCCTCACCTACAAACAACCTCTCCTCCTCATCCACAAATGACTCTAAATCCTTCTCCACAAGTTCATTATCAATAATTTCACAAGAAGAATTTAAATCCATTTCATCCCCACAAACAACATCACCAACATCTTCCATAACAATAGGAATATCCAAAACTTCAATATTAGAGATTGGAAGCTTAGGAGTTACCTTTACCGCATGTGATGGAGAAAAGATTAGTGATGGATCTTTAGGAGGGACCTCCAAGGTAGGTTGAGAAGGTTTTCAGAATCCTTGCTTGAGACTCTCTAGGGATATCGCCATCTCTCTCATTAGCCCCTTCATTACCCGAAAATCCTCCTTACATCTCTCATCCTCCCTCATCATCTTGGCCTTGAGGTTTTCCAACCCCTTGATGATGGTTTCTTCATAGCTTGGAGATAGATTTGGTTGAACCATAGTCGAAAGAAGTCTCCGTTCAAGGAAAACGATCGGCTCTGATACCAAATGATGCAGCGCGGAATCCACTGAGAGTTTTAAACCGTAAACTCACAAAGGCTAACAACTTATCTAGCTAAACTAGAAGGAGTGGATCCTAATTCATGGACTAAATACATAGGAATATGAAATCCCCCATTGTTGAAGGTGAAAACCTTAACAAACTTCACAAGGAAGAAGATGATAAATTGTATTTCATAAAAGTTACCTATTACAAAGAGAAAGAGATGAATTTATATCATCTCAAAAACCTAATTGCCAAATTACAAAAGGGTAAATTGTCTAGCTAATTAAAATACAAATCTAAAGGGTAAAGTAGAGTTAATGGTAAAGGGGTGGCATGCTTGTAAATAAGGAGTGGTAGAGTTGTAAACAGGGAGTGGCAAAGGTGTAATTAAAGAGTGGTCCCAAGCATGAAGAACTTGGTAAAGAAGTTTACTCCAGGCGGGACACGCCCCGCGTGGGTCTTGATACGCCCCGCGTATGAGGAGGCACGCCCCGCGTGTTCGAGCTCCTGGGGTTCTCTTTGAAGGTTCGATCCACGCCCCGCGTGGAATGCCTAAGAGACCCCTCTTCCCACGTGGTTTCCTCCTTTCTCTTGGCTCCGGAGTCACGCCCCGCGTGTCCTCTCTCACGCCCCGCGTCCAGGGACAAAGTGTCCTCATCAAAATTATACAGAAATTTTAGTCTCTAAACATATAATTTCCATCAATAATGTCATTATGTTTAAAACTTGCTACAAAATTGATACTACTAACGATATATTTCGTTGTGAAGTATTTTAGAATTTCTGGGAAAAAATAGGGGAAATTGCACTCCTTGGCAGGGGCGGAACTAGGGGGTTGGGTATGCTCGAGCCCCGGCAGGCTGCCGTAAAATTGAGAATTTTTTTTTTTAGTAATGGTGTCTGATAATATTTTGGGAAGAATTATATTGTCTCTATTTAGTATTATTTTAATGTTTAAAGGTAGATGAGATTGTTAAGGATGCTTATTTCTATTTGAGATGTCTATAGTATTCGACTCCCTCCCTCCAACCTCATTTTCTTTTAGAAAGTTTTTATTTATTTTAATTTTATTTTTCAATAATTATAAAAACATATTACCATTATTAATTAATTTAAATGGACACTTTATTTTTATTTTGATAACACTTTTGAATTCATTTTTAATGTCTTTACTATTAAAAAAAGTAAACATGTTTAATTTTCTATTAGTTCAATGCTAGTTTCTAAAAAATTAAAAAAAAATTTACAGTTTTAACGCGTTGGAGGCTAAAAAAAATTTGTCCAGCCTTAAACGGACTTGACTTTGAAAATTTACCGTCAACTGTACGGTTAAAATTAGCCCCCCCAAATTTTAACTCCTGGTTCTGCCACAACTGCTCCTTGGACACTAAACTTTACTCGTCATTCTTATAGTATGATCCTAAACTTCAAAACATAACATGAAAATCACTCAAATTTACAATTTCTAATATTATAATCATTAAACTTTAACTAACATTTTAAAATGGTTGTTAACGACCTTAAAATGGAAATTTCTAAAAATTAAAGTCGTTTGGAATGATATTTGCCATGAAACCACATTTTTTATTTTTCAAAATCATTATTTATGTAGTTTTCTTTCTCTAAAAATTCACTTTCTCTCTTTTTAACCAAACAACTAGTAAATGATATCAAAATAAAAAAAAAATTAAAGAATTAAAGTTGCTTAGAATATAATAAATTCTTGAAATTTTACATTTTGAGATTGTCAATGGTCATTTTGAAGCATTGATTAAAGTTTACTGGTCCTAATATTAGAAAGTATAAAATTGAACCTTTTTTATGTTACATTTTAAAGTTGAGTTGTTTACCTAAAAATCATATATTATTATAAAATTACAATTAAATCATATTAAAAAAACTTAATTATCAATATGTTATTATTTTCTATAAATCGCAAATAAAGTATGATTTTATACCCAAATTTATAAATTTTAAATCTCAATTTATAAATCCTACACCTTTAAAATATATCTTAGCTCCCTAATTCATAAAATATAATTTTTAAAATATGAAAAACAATGATTTTCTTAGTTTGAAATTATTTAAATTAATACTTGACATAATTTGATGTAGATTAAGTCGACGTGAAAGGTTTTAATATTTAACTGACAAAGAATGCAATCTTCTCAAGCCTAGTTTGAAGGTTGAATAAATCCAAATTAGTTAGTAGTAAATATCTAATTCGGTTAAAAACGTTTATTCTTTTAAATGTGAGTTTGAAATTATATTTTTGACAGTTTAAATTACGGTTTGTACAGTTTTTTTATAATTTCAAACGTCACCGAAAAGTTACGGTTCGAAATGACAGTTAAATAACAGTTAAACCATTTCAAACTATAATTTAAACTGTTCGAAGTGACAGTTAAATGTTCGAAGTGACAGCTAAATGTTCAAAGTGCAAAAATCATGTTTCAAACTGTAATTATAAAGAAACTGTAATTTAAACTGTCACTTTGAACCGTAATATTACGGTTAAGTTTATAGTTTCAAACGTCACCAAAAAGTTAAGGTTCGAAGTTAAACCATTTCAAACTGTAATTTAAACTGTTCGAAGTGACAGTTAAATGTTGGCCAAATTTAACTGTCACTTCGAACAGTTTAAATTACAATTTGAAATGGTTTAACTGTCACTTCGAACATTAATTTTTCGGTGATGTTTGAAATTATAAAAGAACTGTAAAAACCGTAATTTAAACTGTCAAAAATATAATTTCAAACTCACATTTAAAAGAATAAACATTTTTAACCGATTTAGATATTTACTACTAACTAATTTGGCAAGGAAATATTTAATTAATAAATTTAAAAATAAATAGTTAAGATTGAAGTTAAATTAAAAGTTTAAAAAAATAGAAGGACTTTTTTTGAAATTTAACTCTAACAATTTTTGAAAAGCGGATGTACACATGAGGCTTTTAAAATAAATAAATATATATCCGGTTTCTAATTTTTATATTTAAAAAAAAATAAAAAATAATAAAATTGAGAAACTGGACGGCTGGCTTCCGGTTTCTTTACAAAATGAAACCGGAAGCCAGCCTTCTGGTTTTGAGCCCAGTTAAACCATCCCTATAGTGGGTAAAATGTTTAACTGGACTCTTAATAGGATAAAACTTTTATTATAAGCTCCAAAGTGGGGCAAAATCCATATATTTTGAGGTTAATTTCATTCGTTTGTTTGTGTTTGTTTTAATGTCCGATAAAGTTGATTTTGATCTTAAATCATCTTTATTAGCTACAATTTGAATGAGTGAATTTCAATATTTACGATTGTAAAATTCTCATTATTAAAGGAATGAACTCTAATAAAAGCTCTCAAAGATAAATTAATAATTTGATTGATAAAAAGTTAATTGATACAAAGAAAAAGATGAATTTATATCATTTTAAAACTTGAAGATAAAATTATAATAAAAGGTAAATACATATAACTAAATAGATAAAGTTCAAATTAGTAAAATTTGGTAGAGGTAAAGAAGTGCAAGCTTGTAAATAAAGTAGTGACATGAGTTGTAAATAAGAGTTGTGAAAGTTGTAATCAGGGGGAAGCTGGAGTAATAGACAATGCTGATTTGTAAGTGTTAGCGATATTTTGCGAATATGCTAATTTCAACCTTGTCACGTGTGGTTAGGGTGCGGGCGTGCCAGAGAAATTATTTCTCAATTATTAAAGTTGGTTAAGTTTATGGATTTGCGCGTCAAAACTTGAATTCTAAGCGAAACGATTGGCGAGGGACGCAAGGATTGAAAAAGTCCATCTTGGGTCTCTAGCGCCGTTATAGAAACTTTGCTAGATAAATTGTTTTATTTAAGCTAATGCGAATAAATTGAAGACGTGAAAAATAAAGAAATTGAAAGATGCGAAATTGACATAAGATTTGGTGAAAATTGGTATTTTATTGATGAATAAAGGTTTGAATACATAAAATTTGAAATGAATTACAATTGAGAAATCTCTATATTAAACATATAGGTAATCAATTGAATTGGAAAGGCAAATCAAATACAAGGAATTGAAATGCAATTAAAATAAAATTGGAATTCAACAACAAACTCGGAGCCACAATAGCTGTAGCACCCGATTCTCAAAGACATTTATTACTCAACAAAACATATAAATGCGTCCATACTAATCAAAACTCATAGCTTAATCATTAAATTCTAAAGTCAAAAATTACAAATAAACTTCGAAATAAATTTTCCCAAACTGATTAAGCACATACTATAATCCAAAACTATGATTTAAATCCAAAAGAAATTCCAAAGTTGCTGGTTCACTTAACACGATCAACAGGAACTGAAAAAAACTGGAGGGGAAAAGAATCGAACCGCTAAATTTTATCTCCTGAAAAATAGGTGGCAAGGGATGAGCTGCCTACTCAATAAGGTGATAGCAAATATATATTTATCACATGCAACATATAAATCACCAAGAGATTTTATAGATGAATATAAATACAAAACATTAAATTACCACATAAACAACTTCTCATGACTCGTACTATAATTTCATACGTATTTTGATATTAATTTATTAGTTAAGGGCCCTCCTTGTCAAGTAGAAATATACCCAATGGTTCACCGGTCAATTCACTATCAAAATCTCAATCATAATCTCTCTGTATTATATATCAACAGCACAGGATACCTCTCCGCCAGGTATCCCCGCACCTCCCCAGTGCGTAGCAAAAACAGCACAGAGTATCTCCTACATTCTGAGATACTCCGACACTAGCCACAAGGACAAGTGCCTAGCAAATCATATCTCAACTGAACCATAAATACCAACAACACAAAATTGACCATTGCGTATAAATCCACTATGACAAGCTATTAATTAACCATTATTCTTGATTTGACATGTTTATCTCACAACACACCCAATATCAGAAAATCAAGTGCAATATCATTACTCGTGTCCATAGCATCCATAAATTTCAACTCAACCCAAGATTATAAGATCTCAGACAGTGAATTTGCATAACACATCATAATCATCTCAATTTCTCGTCAATTGTATCCATAAATGACAATTGCTTGTTAAAACATAAATAGTCACAACAATCAAACAAATATATATCAACTATCACTTACTTGGAACAGGTAATCCAATGAAACGCTAAGTCTCCGTTGTTAACTCCCCCCTTCTTCGACACCGCCTAAATATAAAACTAATTCACTCATTAACTTGTTTAAGTAGGATATCTATCTTAATTTTTACCTACTAATTATGCAGTTTCGGATCATTATTAAAATATAATATTGTTAACAGTACCAACAAACCAAAATTTATAAGGTTATGAAATTAATAGTTCTCTGATGCTTATATCCACTATGTTTGAATAAACAAATATATCTTAATTTCTAATTATCATTATCATTATTAATATTTGTACTAATTCTAATGAAAGAAAACGAAATGAAGGAAAACTCTTCCATTAACCAAATAATTTGATATAGATGTATATATAAGATAATGGAAGAAAACTCTCATAAACTTTGCCGCAAAACCAACAAAAATTTGTTTTATTTTATTAATAATAAAAGGTATTATTATTATTTGGGCAAAAAAAAAAAAAAAAGCCTAGAATCAAAGTTTATAAAATACAGTAAAACACATCCACTTTCCATAAAGAAAATCATTACACAGATTTGTACCTTGTGAATTGAAAATCATTATACAGATTTGTACCTTGTGAATTGAAAATAGTGCTTTCAAGAGGATTTGATAGGAATAGTAGGTAGCTCTTCAAAGGACTTGAGGTTTCTCTCTTTTCTTTTCTTTTGTTTTGATTGTGCGGAAACATAAAAGTTGTAGGGTTTCTCCTATATGTACTATGCTTAGAAAATTACTTTTATGCCCATGCCACTTATGTAAATAAAAATCTGATTATTATTACCCTCAATTAACTAATTTTTAAATACCTTCATTAACCTTTTGT
Organism: Euphorbia lathyris; assembly: GCF_963576675.1. Lineage (NCBI taxonomy): Eukaryota > Viridiplantae > Streptophyta > Magnoliopsida > Malpighiales > Euphorbiaceae > Euphorbia > Euphorbia lathyris. Next base: position 21,971,004 of record NC_088910.1, on the reverse strand, counting down.
ATTATTTGACTTTTACCCAAAATTTAGATTATTTTCTTAATCTCATCCTATAATTCAATTGTATCAATAATAAATTTTATAGCCCTATTATTATTATTTTTTTAGGACGTTACAGTTCTCTCCCCCTAAAAAAAAATTTTGTCCTCAAAATTTACGTACCCGCTATATTGAAGAGATGCGGATATTTTTGTCTCATGTGTTCTTCCATTTCCCATGTAGCTTCACGTAGCGATCGGTGGTGGCTCCAACGAACTCGCACCATTGGAATCTCTCGCCTTCTCAATTTCCTCATTTGAGTTTCTAATATTTCCACTGGTTCCTCCGTGTAGGTTAAATCCTTGACCACTTGAATCTCCGGCTCCGAAATCACATGATCTGGATCAGATCGATATTTTCTCAACATTGACACATGGAAAACATCATGAATCTGAGACAACTCTGTTGGTAGCGCTAGTCTGTAAGCCAATGGTCCAATCCTTACCGTGATCTCGTATGGTCCGATGTACCTTGGACTCAGCTTCCCTCTTTTTCCGAATCGAACAATCCCTCTCCAAGGCGAAACCCTTAAGAACACATGATCTCCTACTTTATATTCCATCTCTCGACGGTGCTTATCAGCATAAATTTTCTGTCTATCTTGTGCTGCTTGTAGGCATTTCTTTACTATATCAATCTTTTCGACTGTCTCCTGTACCAATTCAGGTCCTTCTAACTGCCGCATGCCCTCCATATCCCAACAAATAGGATTTCTACACTTCCTTCCATACAATGCTTCATATGGTGCCATCCCAATGCTAGAATGGAAACTGTTATTATAAGCAAACTCTATCAATGGCAAATGCCTATCCCATTCTCCCTGAAAGTTTAACACACAAGCCCTCATCATATCTTCTAATGTTTGGATAGTACGCTCCGACTGTCCATCTGTTTGAGGGTGAAACGCTGTGCTAAAATTCAGTTTTGTGCCTAAAGCTTTCTGCAGACTACCCCAAAATCGAGAAGTGAAACGGGGATCCCTATCTGATACAATAGAGACTGGAACACCATGCAATCTCACAATCTCATCCCGATATAACCTTGCTAACTTGTCTAAAGGATCAGTTTGCCGCATTGGCAGGAAATGAGCAGATTTGGTTAGACGGTCTACAATCACCCAAATAGCATCGTGTTTACGCATTGTCCTAGGTAGTCCAATAACAAAGTCCATGGTGATCCTTTCCCATTTCCAAGATGGAATAGCTAAAGGTCGTAATTTCCCAACTGGTGCTTGATGTTCTGCCTTGACTTGCTGACAGGTAAGACATTTAGCCACAAATTCAGCAATGTCTTTCTTCATAGCCCGCCACCAGTAATGTGGTCTCAAGTTTCGATACATTTTTGTAGTTCCCGGATGCATTGCATATGGTGTATTATGTGCCTCTTTCATAATCTCAACTTTCAACTCACCTAGTTCAGGTACACATACTCGACTTCCCATCATAATCATCTCATCCCCTCTCACTGAAAAATTAGGCTTTTTCCCTTGCTGGACCTTCTCCTTCATTTTCTGAAGATAAGGATCTTGAACTTGTAACTCCATAATCCTGTCTTCCAATATTGGCCTTACCTGTAGTGTAGCCATCAACCCGGTTACCTCATCCACACCTAATCTCACGTTCATAGCCCTTAAATCCATTAAGGATGTCATATTATAACCCTTCATGCTTGCTAACATTTCAGAAGTTTTCCTACTCAATGCATCTGCTACAACATTTGCCTTGCCTGGGTGGTAATCAATGGTGCAATCATAATCCTTCAATAACTCGATCCATCTCCTCTGCCTCAAATTCAACTCCTTTTGTGTAAGGATATATTTCAGACTCTTATGATCAGTGAGAATCTGAAATGTTTCTCCATACAAGTAATGTCTCCAAATCTTCAAGGCATGAACAATTGCTGCTAACTCCAAATCATGTGTGGGATAATTGACCTCATGTGTTCTCAACTAACGAGATGCATAAGCAATCACCTTCTTATTTTGCATCATCACACATCCCAATCCATGCTTTGAAGCGTCAGTATATACCACAAATCCACCTCTACCAGATGGTATTACTAACACTGGTGATGATGTCAATCTTCTCTTCAATTCATCAAAACTCTTCTGACACTGCTCAGTCCATTGATAGACTACACCCTTCCTTAGCAACTTTGTTAATGGCCCAGCAATAATTGAAAATCCTTCCACAAACCTTCTATAGTAACCTGCTAAACCTAGAAAACTCCTTACTTCAGTCACGCTTTTTGGTGGATTCCACTCCATAATAGCCTTCACTTTAGTCGGATCAGGCATAACCCCATCCTTAGACACCACATGACCCAAAAAGACTACATGTTCCATCCAAAATTCACACTTACTCAATTTTGCATATAATTCTTTCTCCTTTAAAATTTGCAACACTATTCCCAGATGCAACTCATGCTCCTCTTTCGTTTTTGAGTACACCAAAATATCGTCAATAAAGACGATCACAAACTGATCCAGGTACTGCTGAAATGTGCGGTTCATTAGAGCCATGAATGCAGCTAGTGCATTTGTCAATCCAAATGGCATCACTAGAAACTCATAGTGCCCATAACGCGTACGAAAAGCCGTCTTAGAAACGTCTTTATCTGCTACCCTCAATTGCCAATATCCAGACCTCAAATCAATCCTCGAAAAGATTTTTGCTCCCTTCAACTGATCCAACAAATCATCAATCCTTGGCAAAGGGTACTTATTCTTCACAGTCACCCTATTCAGTTGTCGATAATCGATACAAAGTCGCATACTCCCATCCTTCTTCTTCACGAATAAGACGGGTGCACCCCAAGGTGAAGTGCTTGGTCTAACAAAGCCTTTATCTAACAATTCTTCTAATTGTTTCTTCAACTCCTCCAGCTCAATAGGAGCCATTCTGTATGGTGCAATAGATATAGGAGCCACCCCTGGTAGGGTATCAATGGTAAAGTCTACTTCTCTATGTGGAGCCAAACCAGGTAACTCATCAAGAAACACTTCAGGAAACTCCCTCACCACTGGTATCTCATCCAACTCTGGACCTTCTACCTTAGTGTCCCTAATATGAGCTAGAAATGCATCACAACCTTCTCTAATCCAACGAAAAGCTTGAATAGCTGATACTAAGCACGATGGAACAACTGCTCGTTTCCCTACAAATACTACCTTCTCCCCTTTAGTAGATTTTATCACTACTTCCTTTGCACAACAGTCCGCAACTGCCTTATGTTGAGACAACCAATCCATCCTTAGGATGATATCAAATTCCTTGAAATCTATAAGGATTAAATCTGCATGAAACTCACTTCCTCCTATTTTAATTGGACAAGCTCTCCTAACATTATTCACCACTACACTACTACCCGCAGGCATATGGACACGTAATTCGTAACCCAATGATTCTATGTTACCAGGTACTTTCAAAGCTAAAGCAAGTATCATGTATGAATGTGTGGATCCTGGATCTATCAAAACAAAAGCTGGAATATCAGAAATAGAAATAGTACCGGTAATGACGTCAGGAGAAGCAAGTGCCTCATCTCCGGTTAATGCATAAACCTGGGTTTGATGTTGTGCCTGTGTTGCTTGAACTCCACTTGTACTAGGACCTCCACCTCGACCTCCTCGACCTCTGAAACGACCTCTCCCAGCACTAGTACCACTATCACCCATACTGCTTTGTCTCACTGTAGCAGAAGGAGTGTTACCACTAGAACCTCTAGCTGCTGGACAATCACGCTGGATGTGTCCATGCTCACCACAAGTATAACAAATAATCCTCCCAGTCCTCCAACATGTTCCAAAATGATTTCTACCACAAGTATCACAAGTCGGTGGTGGTGCAGACCTTCCCTCAAAAGAACCTCCAGCTCCAGCACTGAATGCCCGACCAGTACCCACAGATGGAGCACTATAAGAACTATGCTCACTAGTACCTCGGTCATACCCAGAAGATCTCCTAAATCTTGATCTGCCTTCACTTCTAAAACCAGAAGCTCCCTGTTGAAACCTTGATCTACCAGTCGAGTGCTCATAAGACCCTCCTCTCTTAAAATAAGTGTTTTGTTCTCCTCGAGACTCTGAATGTCTCCTCTTAGCACTCTCTACACGCCTCTCCTCCTGATAACTGCGCTCCACTCTGGTGGCTGACTCTAGTAAGATCTTAAAATCAGTAATCTTCACTGCTAGAATCCTCTGAATCTCCATTCTAAGACCCTGCTCAAAACGGTAACACTTATCCTCCTCAGTTGCCACGGCATCTGGAGCATACTTGGAAAGTTCAGCAAATCGAAGCTCATATTCAGCTACTGTCATATCACCCTGCTTCAGATTATAAAATTGCACTTTCTTCTCATCTCGGTACACTCGAGGCATATACTTATCAGTAAACTCCTTCTTGAAGTCTTCATATGTTAGTACCCTAGGAGCAACAACAGCTCTCTCGATAGACTCCCACCAAGTAATAGCATGCTTCTTCAGTAAAGAGACACTGTAGTCCAATCGTTGCTCAAGAGTGCACTTCAATCTGGCTAGCACTCTTTCAGTGTCCTTCAGCCATTCCTCGGCTTTGGTAGGATCAGTGGTACCCTCAAAGTTTTCTGCCCCCATCTTCCTTAATCTCTCAAAGTTAAGATCAATGGAAGGACCCATTTGAGCCTGAGCTTGAGCTTGAGCCTGAACTTGAGCCTGAGCCTAAGCCTGAGCCTGAGCCTGAGCCTGAGCCTGAGCCTGAGCCGCCATTGCAGCCATCATTTCAGCAAACTGATGTAAGTTTTGTGGCATACCAGCTCCTGGTACGTTTGAAGATCTAGAACCATCACTCGCATTTGGAGGTGCAAATGATGCATGTTGGGACCCAACGGAATCCTCACTAGACGCTCGGTCAGTATATGTTCTACCTCTGGATGATATGGTCCTACGATGTATCATATATAACATTAATTCACAGCTCAACAAATAATTTCACATAATCGTCCTTAATAACGTAAATAAACAATGTTGTGCAACCGTCCCTAAGACGTCGACCCGCTCTGATACCACTAATGTAGCACCCGATTCTCAAAGACATTTATTACTCAACAAAACATATAAATGCGTCCATACTAATCAAAACTCATAGCTTAATCATTAAATTCTAAAGTCAAAAATTACAAATAAACTTCGAAATAAATTTTCCCAAACTGATTAAGCACATACTATAATCCAAAACTATGATTTAAATCCAAAAGAAATTCCAAAGTTGCTGGTTCACTTAACACGATCAACAGGAACTGAAAAAAACTAGAGGGGAAAAGAATCGAACCGCTAAATTTTATCTCCTGAAAAATAGGTGGCAAGGGATGAGCTGCCTACTCAATAAGGTGATAGCAAATATATATTTATCACATGCAACATATAAATCACCAAGAGATTTTATAGATGAATATAAATACAAAACATTAAATTACCACATAAACAACTTCTCATGACTCGTACTATAATTTCATACGTATTTTGATATTAATTTATTAGTTAAGGGCCCTCCTTGTCAAGTAGAAGTATACCCAATAGTTCACCGGTCAATTCACTATCAAAATCTCAATCATAATCTCTCTGTATTATATATCAACAGCACATGATACCTCTCCGCCAGGTATCCCCGCACCTCCCCAGTGCGTAGCAAAAACAGCACAGAGTATCTCCTACATCCTGATATACTCCGACACTAGCCACAAGGACAAGTGCCTAGCAAATCATATCTCAACTGAACAATAAATACCAACAACACAAAATTGACCATTGCGTATAAATCCACTATGACAAGCTATTAATTAACCATTATTCTTGATTTGACATGTTTATCTCACAACACACCCAATATCAGAAAATCAAGTGCAATATCATTACTCGTGTCCATAGCATCCATAAATTTCAACTCAACCCAAGATTATAAGATCTCAGACAGTGAATTTGCATAACACATCATAATCATCTCAATTTCTCGTCAATTGTATCCATAAATGACAATTGCTTGTTAAAACATAAATAGTCACAACAATCAAACAAATATATATCAACTATCACTTACTTGGAACAGGTAATCCAATGAAACGCTAAGTCTCCGTTGTTAACTCCCCCCTTCTTCGACACCGCCTAAATATAAAACTAATTCACTCATTAACTTGTTTAAGTAGGATATCTATCTTAATTTTTACCTACTAATTATGCAGTTTCGGATCATTATTAAAATATAATATTGTTAACAGTACCAACAAACCAAAATTTATAAGGTTATGAAATTAATAGTTCTCTGATGCTTATATCCACTATGTTTGAATAAACAAATATATCTTAATTTCTAATTATCATTATCATTATTAATATTTGTACTAATTCTAATGAAAGAAAACGAAATGAAGGAAAACTCTTCCATTAACCAAATAATTTGATATAGATGTATATATAAGATAATGGAAGAAAACTCTCATAAACTTTGCCGCAAAACCAACAAAAATTTGTTTTATTTTATTAATAATAAAAGGTATTATTATTATTTGGGCAAAAAAAAAAAAAAGCCTAGAATCAAAGTTTATAAAATACAGTAAAACACATCCACTTTCCATAAAGAAAATCATTACACAGATTTGTACCTTGTGAATTGAAAATCATTATACAGATTTGTACCTTGTGAATTGAAAATAGTGCTTTCAAGAGGATTTGATAGGAATAGTAGGTAGCTCTTCAAAGGACTTGAGGTTTCTCTCTTTTCTTTTCTTTTGTTTTGATTGTGCGGAAACATAAAAGTTGTAGGGTTTCTCCTATATGTACTATGCTTAGAAAATTACTTTTATGCCCATGCCACTTATGTAAATAAAAATCTGATTATTATTACCCTCAATTAACTAATTTTTAAATACCTTCATTAACCTTTTGTATTATTTGACTTTTACCCAAAATTTAGATTATTTTCTTAATCTCATCCTATAATTCAATTGTATCAATAATAAATTTTATAGCCCTATTATTATTATTTTTTTAGGACGTTACAGTTCTCTCCCCCTAAAAAAAAATTTTGTCCTCAAAATTTACGTACCCGCTATATTGAAGAGATGCGGATATTTTTGTCTCATGTGTTCTTCCATTTCCCATGTAGCTTCACGTAGCGATCGGTGGTGGCTCCAACGAACTCGCACCATTGGAATCTCTCGCCTTCTCAATTTCCTCATTTGAGTTTCTAATATTTCCACTGGTTCCTCCGTGTAGGTTAAATCCTTGACCACTTGAATCTCCGGCTCCGAAATCACATGATCTGGATCAGATCGATATTTTCTCAACATTGACACATGGAAAACATCATGAATCTGAGACAACTCTGTTGGTAGCGCTAGTCTGTAAGCCAATGGTCCAATCCTTACCGTGATCTCGTATGGTCCGATGTACCTTGGACTCAGCTTCCCTCTTTTTCCGAATCGAACAATCCCTCTCCAAGGCGAAACCCTTAAGAACACATGATCTCCTACTTTATATTCCATCTCTCGACGGTGCTTATCAGCATAAATTTTCTGTCTATCTTGTGCTGCTTGTAGGCATTTCTTTACTATATCAATCTTTTCGACTGTCTCCTGTACCAATTCAGGTCCTTCTAACTGCCGCATGCCCTCCATATCCCAACAAATAGGATTTCTACACTTCCTTCCATACAATGCTTCATATGGTGCCATCCCAATGCTAGAATGGAAACTGTTATTATAAGCAAACTCTATCAATGGCAAATGCCTATCCCATTCTCCCTGAAAGTTTAACACACAAGCCCTCATCATATCTTCTAATGTTTGGATAGTACGCTCCGACTGTCCATCTGTTTGAGGGTGAAACGCTGTGCTAAAATTCAGTTTTGTGCCTAAAGCTTTCTGCAGACTACCCCAAAATCGAGAAGTGAAACGGGGATCCCTATCTGATACAATAGAGACTGGAACACCATGCAATCTCACAATCTCATCCCGATATAACCTTGCTAACTTGTCTAAAGGATCAGTTTGCCGCATTGGCAGGAAATGAGCAGATTTGGTTAGACGGTCTACAATCACCCAAATAGCATCGTGTTTACGCATTGTCCTAGGTAGTCCAATAACAAAGTCCATGGTGATCTTTTCCCATTTCCAAGATGGAATAGCTAAAGGTCGTAATTTCCCAACTGGTGCTTGATGTTCTGCCTTGACTTGCTGACAGGTAAGACATTTAGCCACAAATTCAGCAATGTCTTTCTTCATAGCCCGCCACCAGTAATGTGGTCTCAAGTTTCGATACATTTTTGTAGTTCCCGGATGCATTGCATATGGTGTATTATGTGCCTCTTTCATAATCTCAACTTTCAACTCACCTAGTTCAGGTACACATACTCGACTTCCCATCATAATCATCTCATCCCCTCTCACTGAAAAATTAGGCTTTTTCCCTTGCTGGACCTTCTCCTTCATTTTCTGAAGATAAGGATCTTGAACTTGTAACTCCATAATCCTGTCTTCCAATATTGGCCTTACCTGTAGTGTAGCCATCAACCCGGTTACCTCATCCACACCTAATCTCACGTTCATAGCCCTTAAATCCATTAAGGATGTCATATTATAACCCTTCATGCTTGCTAACATTTCAGAAGTTTTCCTACTCAATGCATCTGCTACAACATTTGCCTTGCCTGGGTGGTAATCAATGGTGCAATCATAATCCTTCAATAACTCGATCCATCTCCTCTGCCTCAAATTCAACTCCTTTTGTGTAAGGATATATTTCAGACTCTTATGATCAGTGAGAATCTGAAATGTTTCTCCATACAAGTAATGTCTCCAAATCTTCAAGGCATGAACAATTGCTGCTAACTCCAAATCATGTGTGGGATAATTGACCTCATGTGTTCTCAACTAACGAGATGCATAAGCAATCACCTTCTTATTTTGCATCATCACACATCCCAATCCATGCTTTGAAGCGTCAGTATATACCACAAATCCACCTCTACCAGATGGTATTACTAACACTGGTGATGATGTCAATCTTCTCTTCAATTCATCAAAACTCTTCTGACACTGCTCAGTCCATTGATAGACTACACCCTTCCTTAGCAACTTTGTTAATGGCCCAGCAATAATTGAAAATCCTTCCACAAACCTTCTATAGTAACCTGCTAAACCTAGAAAACTCCTTACTTCAGTCACGCTTTTTGGTGGATTCCACTCCATAATAGCCTTCACTTTAGTCGGATCAGGCATAACCCCATCCTTAGACACCACATGACCCAAAAAGACTACATGTTCCATCCAAAATTCACACTTACTCAATTTTGCATATAATTCTTTCTCCTTTAAAATTTGCAACACTATTCCCAGATGCAACTCATGCTCCTCTTTCGTTTTTGAGTACACCAAAATATCGTCAATAAAGACGATCACAAACTGATCCAGGTACTGCTGAAATGTGCGGTTCATTAGAGCCATGAATGCAGCTAGTGCATTTGTCAATCCAAATGGCATCACTAGAAACTCATAGTGCCCATAACGCGTACGAAAAGCCGTCTTAGAAACGTCTTTATCTGCTACCCTCAATTGCCAATATCCAGACCTCAAATCAATCCTCGAAAAGATTTTTGCTCCCTTCAACTGATCCAACAAATCATCAATCCTTGGCAAAGGGTACTTATTCTTCACAGTCACCCTATTCAGTTGTCGATAATCGATACAAAGTCGCATACTCCCATCCTTCTTCTTCACGAATAAGACGGGTGCACCCCAAGGTGAAGTGCTTGGTCTAACAAAGCCTTTATCTAACAATTCTTCTAATTGTTTCTTCAACTCCTCCAGCTCAATAGGAGCCATTCTGTATGGTGCAATAGATATAGGAGCCACCCCTGGTAGGGTATCAATGGTAAAGTCTACTTCTCTATGTGGAGCCAAACCAGGTAACTCATCAAGAAACACTTCAGGAAACTCCCTCACCACTGGTATCTCATCCAACTCTGGACCTTCTACCTTAGTGTCCCTAATATGAGCTAGAAATGCATCACAACCTTCTCTAATCCAACGAAAAGCTTGAATAGCTGATACTAAGCACGATGGAACAACTGCTCGTTTCCCTACAAATACTACCTTCTCCCCTTTAGTAGATTTTATCACTACTTCCTTTGCACAACAGTCCGCAACTGCCTTATGTTGAGACAACCAATCCATCCTTAGGATGATATCAAATTCCTTGAAATCTATAAGGATTAAATCTGCATGAAACTCACTTCCTCCTATTTTAATTGGACAAGCTCTCCTAACATTATTCACCACTACACTACTACCCGCAGGCATATGGACACGTAATTCGTAACCCAATGATTCTATGTTACCAGGTACTTTCAAAGCTAAAGCAAGTATCATGTATGAATGTGTGGATCCTGGATCTATCAAAACAAAAGCTGGAATATCAGAAATAGAAATAGTACCGGTAATGACGTCAGGAGAAGCAAGTGCCTCATCTCCGGTTAATGCATAAACCTGGGTTTGATGTTGTGCCTGTGTTGCTTGAACTCCACTTGTACTAGGACCTCCACCTCGACCTCCTCGACCTCTGAAACGACCTCTCCCAGCACTAGTACCACTATCACCCATACTGCTTTGTCTCACTGTAGCAGAAGGAGTGTTACCACTAGAACCTCTAGCTGCTGGACAATCACGCTGGATGTGTCCATGCTCACCACAAGTATAACAAATAATCCTCCCAGTCCTCCAACATGTTCCAAAATGATTTCTACCACAAGTATCACAAGTCGGTGGTGGTGCAGACCTTCCCTCAAAAGAACCTCCAGCTCCAGCACTGAATGCCCGACCAGTACCCACAGATGGAGCACTATAAGAACTATGCTCACTAGTACCTCGGTCATACCCAGAAGATCTCCTAAATCTTGATCTGCCTTCACTTCTAAAACCAGAAGCTCCCTGTTGAAACCTTGATCTACCAGTCGAGTGCTCATAAGACCCTCCTCTCTTAAAATAAGTGTTTTGTTCTCCTCGAGACTCTGAATGTCTCCTCTTAGCACTCTCTACACGCCTCTCCTCCTGATAACTGCGCTCCACTCTGGTGGCTGACTCTAGTAAGATCTTAAAATCAGTAATCTTCACTGCTAGAATCCTCTGAATCTCCATTCTAAGACCCTGCTCAAAACGGTAACACTTATCCTCCTCAGTTGCCACGGCATCTGGAGCATACTTGGAAAGTTCAGCAAATCGAAGCTCATATTCAGCTACTGTCATATCACCCTGCTTCAGATTATAAAATTGCACTTTCTTCTCATCTCGGTACACTCGAGGCATATACTTATCAGTAAACTCCTTCTTGAAGTCTTCATATGTTAGTACCCTAGGAGCAACAACAGCTCTCTCGATAGACTCCCACCAAGTAATAGCATGCTTCTTCAGTAAAGAGACACTGTAGTCCAATCGTTGCTCAAGAGTGCACTTCAATCTGGCTAGCACTCTTTCAGTGTCCTTCAGCCATTCCTCGGCTTTGGTAGGATCAGTGGTACCCTCAAAGTTTTCTGCCCCCATCTTCCTTAATCTCTCAAAGTTAAGATCAATGGAAGGACCCATTTGAGCCTGAGCTTGAGCTTGAGCCTGAACTTGAGCCTGAGCCTAAGCCTGAGCCTGAGCCTGAGCCTGAGCCTGAGCCTGAGCCGCCATTGCAGCCATCATTTCAGCAAACTGATGTAAGTTTTGTGGCATACCAGCTCCTGGTACGTTTGAAGATCTAGAACCATCACTCGCATTTGGAGGTGCAAATGATGCATGTTGGGACCCAACGGAATCCTCACTAGACGCTCGGTCAGTATATGTTCTACCTCTGGATGACATGGTCCTACGATGTATCATATATAACATTAATTCACAGCTCAACAAATAATTTCACATAATCGTCCTTAATAACGTAAATAAACAATGTTGTGCAACCGTCCCTAAGACGTCGACCCGCTCTGATACCACTAATGTAGCACCCGATTCTCAAAGACATTTATTACTCAACAAAACATATAAATGCGTCCATACTAATCAAAACTCATAGCTTAATCATTAAATTCTAAAGTCAAAAATTACAAATAAACTTCGAAATAAATTTTCCCAAACTGATTAAGCACATACTATAATCCAAAACTATGATTTAAATCCAAAAGAAATTCCAAAGTTGCTGGTTCACTTAACACGATCAACAGGAACTGAAAAAAACTAGAGGGGAAAAGAATCGAACCGCTAAATTTTATCTCCTGAAAAATAGGTGGCAAGGGATGAGCTGCCTACTCAATAAGGTGATAGCAAATATATATTTATCACATGCAACATATAAATCACCAAGAGATTTTATAGATGAATATAAATACAAAACATTAAATTACCACATAAACAACTTCTCATGACTCGTACTATAATTTCATACGTATTTTGATATTAATTTATTAGTTAAGGGCCCTCCTTGTCAAGTAGAAGTATACCCAATAGTTCACCGGTCAATTCACTATCAAAATCTCAATCATAATCTCTCTGTATTATATATCAACAGCACATGATACCTCTCCGCCAGGTATCCCCGCACCTCCCCAGTGCGTAGCAAAAACAGCACAGAGTATCTCCTACATCCTGATATACTCCGACACTAGCCACAAGGACAAGTGCCTAGCAAATCATATCTCAACTGAACAATAAATACCAACAACACAAAATTGACCATTGCGTATAAATCCACTATGACAAGCTATTAATTAACCATTATTCTTGATTTGACATGTTTATCTCACAACACACCCAATATCAGAAAATCAAGTGCAATATCATTACTCGTGTCCATAGCATCCATAAATTTCAACTCAACCCAAGATTATAAGATCTCAGACAGTGAATTTGCATAACACATCATAATCATCTCAATTTCTCGTCAATTGTATCCATAAATGACAATTGCTTGTTAAAACATAAATAGTCACAACAATCAAACAAATATATATCAACTATCACTTACTTGGAACAGGTAATCCAATGAAACGCTAAGTCTCCGTTGTTAACTCCCCCCTTCTTCGACACCGCCTAAATATAAAACTAATTCACTCATTAACTTGTTTAAGTAGGATATCTATCTTAATTTTTACCTACTAATTATGCAGTTTCGGATCATTATTAAAATATAATATTGTTAACAGTACCAACAAACCAAAATTTATAAGGTTATGAAATTAATAGTTCTCTGATGCTTATATCCACTATGTTTGAATAAACAAATATATCTTAATTTCTAATTATCATTATCATTATTAATATTTGTACTAATTCTAATGAAAGAAAACGAAATGAAGGAAAACTCTTCCATTAACCAAATAATTTGATATAGATGTATATATAAGATAATGGAAGAAAACTCTCATAAACTTTGCCGCAAAACCAACAAAAATTTGTTTTATTTTATTAATAATAAAAGGTATTATTATTATTTGGGCAAAAAAAAAAAAAAGCCTAGAATCAAAGTTTATAAAATACAGTAAAACACATCCACTTTCCATAAAGAAAATCATTACACAGATTTGTACCTTGTGAATTGAAAATCATTATACAGATTTGTACCTTGTGAATTGAAAATAGTGCTTTCAAGAGGATTTGATAGGAATAGTAGGTAGCTCTTCAAAGGACTTGAGGTTTCTCTCTTTTCTTTTCTTTTGTTTTGATTGTGCGGAAACATAAAAGTTGTAGGGTTTCTCCTATATGTACTATGCTTAGAAAATTACTTTTATGCCCATGCCACTTATGTAAATAAAAATCTGATTATTATTACCCTCAATTAACTAATTTTTAAATACCTTCATTAACCTTTTGTATTATTTGACTTTTACCCAAAATTTAGATTATTTTCTTAATCTCATCCTATAATTCAATTGTATCAATAATAAATTTTATAGCCCTATTATTATTATTTTTTTAGGACGTTACAGTTCTCTCCCCCTAAAAAAAAATTTTGTCCTCAAAATTTACGTACCCGCTATATTGAAGAGATGCGGATATTTTTGTCTCATGTGTTCTTCCATTTCCCATGTAGCTTCACGTAGCGATCGGTGGTGGCTCCAACGAACTCGCACCATTGGAATCTCTCGCCTTCTCAATTTCCTCATTTGAGTTTCTAATATTTCCACTGGTTCCTCCGTGTAGGTTAAATCCTTGACCACTTGAATCTCCGGCTCCGAAATCACATGATCTGGATCAGATCGATATTTTCTCAACATTGACACATGGAAAACATCATGAATCTGAGACAACTCTGTTGGTAGCGCTAGTCTGTAAGCCAATGGTCCAATCCTTACCGTGATCTCGTATGGTCCGATGTACCTTGGACTCAGCTTCCCTCTTTTTCCGAATCGAACAATCCCTCTCCAAGGCGAAACCCTTAAGAACACATGATCTCCTACTTTATATTCCATCTCTCGACGGTGCTTATCAGCATAAATTTTCTGTCTATCTTGTGCTGCTTGTAGGCATTTCTTTACTATATCAATCTTTTCGACTGTCTCCTGTACCAATTCAGGTCCTTCTAACTGCCGCATGCCCTCCATATCCCAACAAATAGGATTTCTACACTTCCTTCCATACAATGCTTCATATGGTGCCATCCCAATGCTAGAATGGAAACTGTTATTATAAGCAAACTCTATCAATGGCAAATGCCTATCCCATTCTCCCTGAAAGTTTAACACACAAGCCCTCATCATATCTTCTAATGTTTGGATAGTACGCTCCGACTGTCCATCTGTTTGAGGGTGAAACGCTGTGCTAAAATTCAGTTTTGTGCCTAAAGCTTTCTGCAGACTACCCCAAAATCGAGAAGTGAAACGGGGATCCCTATCTGATACAATAGAGACTGGAACACCATGCAATCTCACAATCTCATCCCGATATAACCTTGCTAACTTGTCTAAAGGATCAGTTTGCCGCATTGGCAGGAAATGAGCAGATTTGGTTAGACGGTCTACAATCACCCAAATAGCATCGTGTTTACGCATTGTCCTAGGTAGTCCAATAACAAAGTCCATGGTGATCTTTTCCCATTTCCAAGATGGAATAGCTAAAGGTCGTAATTTCCCAACTGGTGCTTGATGTTCTGCCTTGACTTGCTGACAGGTAAGACATTTAGCCACAAATTCAGCAATGTCTTTCTTCATAGCCCGCCACCAGTAATGTGGTCTCAAGTTTCGATACATTTTTGTAGTTCCCGGATGCATTGCATATGGTGTATTATGTGCCTCTTTCATAATCTCAACTTTCAACTCACCTAGTTCAGGTACACATACTCGACTTCCCATCATAATCATCTCATCCCCTCTCACTGAAAAATTAGGCTTTTTCCCTTGCTGGACCTTCTCCTTCATTTTCTGAAGATAAGGATCTTGAACTTGTAACTCCATAATCCTGTCTTCCAATATTGGCCTTACCTGTAGTGTAGCCATCAACCCGGTTACCTCATCCACACCTAATCTCACGTTCATAGCCCTTAAATCCATTAAGGATGTCATATTATAACCCTTCATGCTTGCTAACATTTCAGAAGTTTTCCTACTCAATGCATCTGCTACAACATTTGCCTTGCCTGGGTGGTAATCAATGGTGCAATCATAATCCTTCAATAACTCGATCCATCTCCTCTGCCTCAAATTCAACTCCTTTTGTGTAAGGATATATTTCAGACTCTTATGATCAGTGAGAATCTGAAATGTTTCTCCATACAAGTAATGTCTCCAAATCTTCAAGGCATGAACAATTGCTGCTAACTCCAAATCATGTGTGGGATAATTGACCTCATGTGTTCTCAACTAACGAGATGCATAAGCAATCACCTTCTTATTTTGCATCATCACACATCCCAATCCATGCTTTGAAGCGTCAGTATATACCACAAATCCACCTCTACCAGATGGTATTACTAACACTGGTGATGATGTCAATCTTCTCTTCAATTCATCAAAACTCTTCTGACACTGCTCAGTCCATTGATAGACTACACCCTTCCTTAGCAACTTTGTTAATGGCCCAGCAATAATTGAAAATCCTTCCACAAACCTTCTATAGTAACCTGCTAAACCTAGAAAACTCCTTACTTCAGTCACGCTTTTTGGTGGATTCCACTCCATAATAGCCTTCACTTTAGTCGGATCAGGCATAACCCCATCCTTAGACACCACATGACCCAAAAAGACTACATGTTCCATCCAAAATTCACACTTACTCAATTTTGCATATAATTCTTTCTCCTTTAAAATTTGCAACACTATTCCCAGATGCAACTCATGCTCCTCTTTCGTTTTTGAGTACACCAAAATATCGTCAATAAAGACGATCACAAACTGATCCAGGTACTGCTGAAATGTGCGGTTCATTAGAGCCATGAATGCAGCTAGTGCATTTGTCAATCCAAATGGCATCACTAGAAACTCATAGTGCCCATAACGCGTACGAAAAGCCGTCTTAGAAACGTCTTTATCTGCTACCCTCAATTGCCAATATCCAGACCTCAAATCAATCCTCGAAAAGATTTTTGCTCCCTTCAACTGATCCAACAAATCATCAATCCTTGGCAAAGGGTACTTATTCTTCACAGTCACCCTATTCAGTTGTCGATAATCGATACAAAGTCGCATACTCCCATCCTTCTTCTTCACGAATAAGACGGGTGCACCCCAAGGTGAAGTGCTTGGTCTAACAAAGCCTTTATCTAACAATTCTTCTAATTGTTTCTTCAACTCCTCCAGCTCAATAGGAGCCATTCTGTATGGTGCAATAGATATAGGAGCCACCCCTGGTAGGGTATCAATGGTAAAGTCTACTTCTCTATGTGGAGCCAAACCAGGTAACTCATCAAGAAACACTTCAGGAAACTCCCTCACCACTGGTATCTCATCCAACTCTGGACCTTCTACCTTAGTGTCCCTAATATGAGCTAGAAATGCATCACAACCTTCTCTAATCCAACGAAAAGCTTGAATAGCTGATACTAAGCACGATGGAACAACTGCTCGTTTCCCTACAAATACTACCTTCTCCCCTTTAGTAGATTTTATCACTACTTCCTTTGCACAACAGTCCGCAACTGCCTTATGTTGAGACAACCAATCCATCCTTAGGATGATATCAAATTCCTTGAAATCTATAAGGATTAAATCTGCATGAAACTCACTTCCTCCTATTTTAATTGGACAAGCTCTCCTAACATTATTCACCACTACACTACTACCCGCAGGCATATGGACACGTAATTCGTAACCCAATGATTCTATGTTACCAGGTACTTTCAAAGCTAAAGCAAGTATCATGTATGAATGTGTGGATCCTGGATCTATCAAAACAAAAGCTGGAATATCAGAAATAGAAATAGTACCGGTAATGACGTCAGGAGAAGCAAGTGCCTCATCTCCGGTTAATGCATAAACCTGGGTTTGATGTTGTGCCTGTGTTGCTTGAACTCCACTTGTACTAGGACCTCCACCTCGACCTCCTCGACCTCTGAAACGACCTCTCCCAGCACTAGTACCACTATCACCCATACTGCTTTGTCTCACTGTAGCAGAAGGAGTGTTACCACTAGAACCTCTAGCTGCTGGACAATCACGCTGGATGTGTCCATGCTCACCACAAGTATAACAAATAATCCTCCCAGTCCTCCAACATGTTCCAAAATGATTTCTACCACAAGTATCACAAGTCGGTGGTGGTGCAGACCTTCCCTCAAAAGAACCTCCAGCTCCAGCACTGAATGCCCGACCAGTACCCACAGATGGAGCACTATAAGAACTATGCTCACTAGTACCTCGGTCATACCCAGAAGATCTCCTAAATCTTGATCTGCCTTCACTTCTAAAACCAGAAGCTCCCTGTTGAAACCTTGATCTACCAGTCGAGTGCTCATAAGACCCTCCTCTCTTAAAATAAGTGTTTTGTTCTCCTCGAGACTCTGAATGTCTCCTCTTAGCACTCTCTACACGCCTCTCCTCCTGATAACTGCGCTCCACTCTGGTGGCTGACTCTAGTAAGATCTTAAAATCAGTAATCTTCACTGCTAGAATCCTCTGAATCTCCATTCTAAGACCCTGCTCAAAACGGTAACACTTATCCTCCTCAGTTGCCACGGCATCTGGAGCATACTTGGAAAGTTCAGCAAATCGAAGCTCATATTCAGCTACTGTCATATCACCCTGCTTCAGATTATAAAATTGCACTTTCTTCTCATCTCGGTACACTCGAGGCATATACTTATCAGTAAACTCCTTCTTGAAGTCTTCATATGTTAGTACCCTAGGAGCAACAACAGCTCTCTCGATAGACTCCCACCAAGTAATAGCATGCTTCTTCAGTAAAGAGACACTGTAGTCCAATCGTTGCTCAAGAGTGCACTTCAATCTGGCTAGCACTCTTTCAGTGTCCTTCAGCCATTCCTCGGCTTTGGTAGGATCAGTGGTACCCTCAAAGTTTTCTGCCCCCATCTTCCTTAATCTCTCAAAGTTAAGATCAATGGAAGGACCCATTTGAGCCTGAGCTTGAGCTTGAGCCTGAACTTGAGCCTGAGCCTAAGCCTGAGCCTGAGCCTGAGCCTGAGCCTGAGCCTGAGCCGCCATTGCAGCCATCATTTCAGCAAACTGATGTAAGTTTTGTGGCATACCAGCTCCTGGTACGTTTGAAGATCTAGAACCATCACTCGCATTTGGAGGTGCAAATGATGCATGTTGGGACCCAACGGAATCCTCACTAGACGCTCGGTCAGTATATGTTCTACCTCTGGATGACATGGTCCTACGATGTATCATATATAACATTAATTCACAGCTCAACAAATAATTTCACATAATCGTCCTTAATAACGTAAATAAACAATGTTGTGTGCAACCGTCCCTAAGACGTCGACCCCGCTCTGATACCACTAATGTAGCACCCGATTCTCAAAGACATTTATTACTCAACAAAACAATATAAATGCGTCCATACTAATCAAAACTCATAGCTTAATCATTAAATTCTAAAGTCAAAAATTACAAATAAACTCTCGAAATAAATTTTCCCAAACTGATTAAGCACATACTATAATCCAAAACTATGATTTAAATCCAAAAGAAATTCCAAAGTTGCTGGTTCACTTAACACGATCAACAGGAACTGAAAAAAACTAGAGGGGAAAAGAATCGAACCGCTAAATTTTTATCTCCTGAAAAATAGGTGGCAAGGGATTGAGCTGCCTACTCAATAAGGTGATAGCAAATATATATTTATCACATGCAACATATAAATCACCAAGAGATTTTATAGATGAATATAAATACAAAAACATTAAATTACCACATAAACAACTTCTCATGACTCCGTACTATAATTCATACGTATTTTTGATATTAATTTATTAGTTAAGGGCCCTCCTTGTCCAAGTAGAAGTATACCCAATAGTTCACCGGTCAATTCACTATCAAAATCTCAATCATAATCTCTCTGTATTATATATCAACAGCACATGATACCTCTCCGCCAGGTATCCCCGCACCTCCCCAGTGCGTAGCAAAAACAGCACAGAGTATCTCCTACATCCTGATATACTCCGACACTAGCCACAAGGACAAGTGCCTAGCAAATCATATCTCAACTGAACAATAAATACCAACAACACAAAATTGACCATTGCGTATAAATCCACTATGACAAGCTATTAATTAACCATTATTCTTTGATTTGACATGTTTATCTCACAACACACCCAATATCAGAAAATCAAGTGCAATATCATTACTCGTGTCCATAGCATCCATAAATTTCAACTCAACCCAAGATTATAAGATCTCAGACAGTGAATTTGCATAACACATCATAATCATCTCAATTTCTCGTCAATTGTATCCATAAATGACAATTGCTTGTTAAAACATAAAATAGTCACAACAATCAAACAAATATATATCAACTATCACTTACTTGGAACAGGTAATCCAATGAAACGCTAAGTCTCCGTTGTTAACTCCCCCCTTCTTCGACACCGCCTAAATATAAAACTAATTCACTCATTAACTTGTTTAAGTAGGATATCTATCTTAATTTTTTACCTACTAATTATGCAGTTTCGGATCATTATTAAAATATAATATTGTTAACAGTACCAACAAACCAAAATTTATAAGGTTATGAAATTAATAGTTCTCTGATGCTTATATCCACTATGTTTGAATAAACAAATATATCTTAATTTTCTAATTATCATTATCATTATTAATATTTGTACTAATTCTAATGAAAGAAAACGAAATGAAGGAAAACTCTTCCATTAACCAAATAATTTGATATAGATGTATATATAAGATAATGGAAGAAAACTCTCATAAACTTTGCCGCAAAAACCAACATAAAATTTGTTTTATTTTATTAAT